>NW_026116640.1:0-21634 GCF_001640805.2 Lates calcarifer
CATAAAAGCTTTTATTTTAAATTTGTTGCAACAAATTCAGGTTTCTTACAGCATTTTCCTTATTGAAAACTAAATTCTACCTGAAATGTATCAATAAAAATCTTCTTTTGCAGTTAATGTCACCAGTTTATAGTTTAGTTTTAATAGCATTCCCTGTCACTGATGTGCCTTTAATTATCGGTTCTATCAGGGATCATTTATGTGTTTTATCTTACGGGGGTGAGCCACCTCACAGGTTGGTTATATTACCTGTTGACCTCAGCTCAGTGAGCTAAGACAATGTTTAATGCAGTGTTTTTTCTGATATGAAAATGGATATTATTCAGCACATCTAACCTCAGCAGGCCCCTCTTCAGAAACTCATATCTGCAGATGTCAAAGCTGGCTCAAACGTTGTCCACAGTCTCATGACATGTTTAACACGAAGCACAGCACGCTGGTCAAGCTCATGGCAAACTGTTACTAACAGCTAAAATGAAAGCTTGTCTGTATGTAGTCTAACTGGTTAGTTTGTCACTAATCTCCAAATTTTGCAAATTGCTATAAACTTCACTCTCTTAAACCAGTAACAGTCTGAGCTGGACTGATAGGGGTCTGTATGGATAAAGATAAAATCCTAATGATACCCATCCCTACAGCTGGTTAGTGGCTTCGCCCTGACTTTAGGCAGATGAGATATTCACTGTTCAAATAACTTCATTATAAGCCTTGTTTAAGCATAAATGATTTATATATGCACCCAATAACAGAACTTGCAAAAAAATGCTTTTGCTCAAAGCTCAAAGCTTGTAAACTCAAGTTAAAACTGAGTTTTATCTCCTTTTGGGAGGGGTATCTGTGTGTGTGTGTGTGTGTGTTTGTGTTTGTGTTTTGTGTTTGAGGGGGGAGGGAAGAGGAGTTGATTGAGTCTGTGAGAAGCTGCCACAGAGAGGTTACAGTCAGGAGAGCCAAGAGCTGTCACAGATGATGAGCTCTGAAAAATATTATCACAGAAAATAATTAGCATAAAAGCTTTTATTTAAAATTTTTACATCTCGGAAGTGTGAACTGTTACGCCAGCGTGTGCCCTGCGACCTGCGTTGACCCCGCGGTTGCCGGGGTCCCGCGGTCGCCGCTCCCCGACGGGCGCCGGGTGCGAGGGCCCGTTCAACGCTGCTCGCAGCTTTAATTATCATTGTAATGGCAATAATCCTGATTGCCATCTTAAGATTGACGAAGCTTATAAATGTTACTTATTTAAATATAGAGATTACTCTAACGAGAATATAGCTTGTTCATGAATCTGTGTTCCTTTCTGGCCTGGATGTTTTTGATTTTCTGGACTAGTTGTGGTATATCATTTGAAAAGTGGCTCAGTCTAGGCATATTGGTCTTGGAATAATGGATCCTTCTGTTCCCTGTTGAATCCTCTGTCACTGAATGGAAACGAATGACAATTGTTGTAACCTCATCACAGGTGTGCAGCACATCTGTTCACCATTCACTCCTTTTGCGTTCGTAAATGCTTGGCTTTTTCTCAAAGAGGTATAAGCTTGGCAGCACCCTTTTTGAAAAATGTGGAGTGGGTTATTGTGAGTTTGGTGCTATTTGAAAGAGAAGAGCTCCCTTTTTTTTTAGTCACACTCCGCAATCCGTGAGAGAGGTTTGAACATTTGATATTCCACTCCAGTGTAGTATCCGCATTTGGAGAAAATTCCTCCCCTCCACTGACTCCTCTGACATCTGACTTTCAGATTCCATGCATGCTCACTCTGCATGGGTTTCTCCCCCACAACTTCGGGGTCTGCATTCAAATGGTGCATTAATACCATCAAACAACCATTGAAATTCTGGCGGGTAGACCGGCAAGCCAATAAAGCAAAATGCTTTTGAAGGATATCGAGAGACATCAGGCGGGATGGATGACCTCGCACAATCAAATCAGCATAATCAAATGAAATATCACAATATTACATCAAAGCCAACTCCCACCGCGACAGCAACTGCAACATGATCAACAAGCTCAATCCTGAGGGTATCAGTGCTTTCTCACAGAAATACTGTGGTTGATGGCCTGAAGTAAATATATTTTACAACTAATAGAGTAGCTTCAGTAAATCTGCAATGCTGTGTGGATTTTAAATGGTCGTGGAATCTACAGTTAATCTTCAATCAGTAAACATGAGTGGTTCCCACTGAAATGAGAATGCAGACTGCAACCATAATCTATAATAGCACGCAGATTTAGCACTCCTTTGAGAATTAAGGGTGATAGCACCCAAGATAATTATGTGAGCCTCAGAATATATCCCTCTCTCTATGTCAATGGCGCAAAACATTCTGAAGCTCATTTTTAATGTAATAAATCAAAAAAGAGATTTCACGTCTAATAGAAGAGGCATTATTTAAAAGAAAAAAAAACGCCTCCTCTCCCAGTGGAAATAAAACTCAAAGAAATATTACTGAAATTATAAATAACTATTGTTCAGCCATCTGTGTTTGAATCTGTGAAAACACAGTATTTCACAACAACTAACATCCCTAAAATATACATTATTAACAAACCTCAGTGTACTGTAGACTTAGAAGTGTAGAGGGATAAACTCTAAAACCTTTCTAGTTTCCAGTTTCTTTAAACTAATCACACTTTCTGTGAAGCTAAGCTTTAAACAGCTGCATTGTTATAGTCCCAGCTGTCCTATGAACAGCAATGGACCACCAAAGTGTACCCCAGACGGATGATGGATCACAACACACAGCCCTGGTAACTCGCACTTTTATGATGCTAGGTGAAGACGACACCATTTGCGCTGGGGTTGGAAGACATTGAACTGTCAAATCCTGGTGGGGTGCCATTTATTTATTTTTATTTGGATGATTTATTTCCCACAGAAGCACAAAAGGACTGAGCCAAGTAAATTACTTTTGTCAAAGTTGTGATAAAACTGTCAAATCGCTTCCCACCACCAGCTGGCAAGCAATTGTATTACATAAGTAATTGTCAAAAGAAATGTCAAGAGAGAAGTATATAGCTTGGTGAGTTTCTGTGTGTTTTACCATCAGGGTTTTACGTTCCTTGCCTTAGTTTAATGGCCTTGTCGTGTGTTTTAACTACATTGCAGCATGTAACTCTCCAGGGAAAACCCAGTAGCATAGTCAAAATGAGTCTTAACTCCTTTGTTTTTTCATTTCATTTTAAGTCTGGAGCTGGTTTTGAGCATGATATTTATATGTTTCTTTAGGTTTGTGTTTGGTAGCACCAATGCCAGTTATTCCTTCTTTTATGGTTCAAAGTAACAAGTAGGGCAAGTGTCATTTATCACTCTTGATTTATAGCTTTTAACTTTTCTGATCTTCCGTAGAACTCAACAGCCTTCAGGTTCCCATACGTTCTGAAGTTGTGGAAGATAACAAGTCAGACATATGAAGTTGTTGTCTAAGTCGTTCAAACTGTTATACAATAGGCATGAGTCATACAGCCGAGAAAGTGCGCACACACAAAAGCTTTACCCCCACACTGCCACTTCAAGTCCCAACATCCATACTCTCCTCTTCTTCATCACATCATATGAATGGAGTGCTATTTCAGTTCCACTTCTTGACAGCCAATTAACCAGCCACTGTCTGCTTTACGCTCCCCCAAACTGATTGCTTATCTCTCGCTCTGATTGTGAGGGGTTATACAGAAACAGTACTTTTGCAACTTAAATGGCATTTTGATGTGCAAATAATCAGACAACACGGTCATAATGGAGTGAATCAAGTGATTTCAAGTGTTGCTATCTGTAGATTTTAATATTTCAAATCAGGGGAAGGTATTCACAATGAACTCAGCAAAATAAGTGTTTCTTCCAGCTGCTCATATTATTTTAGAAGTCTTGTGGCACTACATATTTACTGTATTGGGTTGAACCCTATATTGAAAACACCAGTGGTGGGCTGTCTGGGCCACCAAGGCCTTCTCTGCTGGCCTAAATACTATCACAAAACACTAAATTATATTTTTATATATGTTTTTTTTCATCAATACAATATGTATTAAATTGTTCCCAATAGTCTATTCTCTTTATCCCCTTGGTTGCGCCGCTTCCAATACAGTCTGTTTATATTAGAGCTTTTATCCAATCAGATTTCAGCAATGTGTCGCCAGGGTAAAAGAAATCTGCCTTAAGGTCTGCAGAATATAAAGAGTGCAGAATCAACAGTGCATGCCCCTGTAATTTAAAATAAATGGCGACGAAACTGTTGCATCGTACACTGTTTAACCAATCAGACTGGTGAGACCAACGGCCATACCATGACGTCGTCATGTTGACGTCATGAGAGCGTACTGGTTTAGAGCTAGCAAACCGCGTATATAGCTATCAGCGCAAGCTAAAACATGTTAGCACGGCTCTAATAGCTGTTTTTTTTCGACCCACAATGGCTGAAGGAGAAGGAAGAGTTCCGTGACTCTGTTCCAACAGTAAGTCATTTTCTTAGTTCCAACAGTAAGTCCTTTTCTATCGCTATGGAGGCTAACGCTGAAAGTCGAGTCTGCCCAGTCTTACTTCTCGCACAAGTTTTAATTCGCTTCAGGGCTGACAGTGTCCGCTCGACAGAAGCATTTCTTAAATTTGTCTACAAATAATTAGCAGTATCGGTAAGTACAGTATTATGTACGTCTTTGTCATTTTTATTAGGTAATATTGATGCTTCTGGTGGGGATGTGTATGGCACAGGTGTTGCTGCATTGTTTGGCGACCTATTGAATTGTGGTAATTAGTTTTTTATAGCATTGTTTTAGTAATGGCATTTACTCTGACTACATGACATGCCTGTCTGTGATGCAAAGTCCTGTTACACTGCGTGTCTGTATATTATTGATGGTTTCTATAGCCGTGACATCATAATGATGATATTAGGAGGTGGGTTAATTCAGGTAGGACACCAGGTGTGAAATGCACGGCCCGCCACTAGGAAACACAGTGCACTACGACCAGCTATGGCTGGGTTCTCAAGTTTCTTCTTTTTATTGGCTCTCTGTTTGCAGATTCATTATGGATAGAGTCTGATTTAAGATCCCCTTTTAATCTTAAAGTTTTCAAGGGAAAAGCCTGTCTTTAATGCTGGGAAAATGTTTGCTGACATGGAAGTGAATTATACTCATGAAGGATGAAAAAAATACAAGCTATTGTACAAAATGTGACAATATACTGTACAATTGTTTCAATATGGAGGCTAATGTTAATAGAAATGTGGACCAATCTTGCCTGAAGTGTATACTTATATGACTGTATACTATAATATACTATAGTACTTTACTGCTATCCTGTACTGTAAACTGTTTTGTCTTAATTTAGTTTTTATGTTTCGTTACATTTGTCCAATCCTAGATGAGATTAGTCAAGTCAAGTCAAGTCAAATTTTATTTATATAGCGCCAATTCAACAGAAGTTATCTCGAGACGCTTACACAACAGTGCTATGTATCAAACATCTTCCAACTTTAACACACATACAAGACCAAAAGGAAAACATCAGTTAAAACATTTTATGTACTTCTATATACTGTCAAATAACAGATATAGCACTAATGTGCAAAATTTCTAAATGGTGTGTGCACATTTTTTGACCATGATCCAGTAATTAAACAATATTCAAAATGATTAAAAAGTCATTTTTGTTGCAATTTATCTTACCTCTCTTGTGATGTGATAATTCCTGTGTAATCAGTGTGCCCTTTATTGTGACTAGAATTTTTTTGTACTTGGATAATGATGGCTATTTTGCTCACTTAATTAATGAACCTCTCAAGTTTTGTCTTTGAGAGGGAGGTCATCATGTTACCAATGTTAAAGCAAGCACAGATTCAATGAGGGATTCTAGGACAGATGTTAAAATGTCATTTCTGATATGTACCTCAGCAGGAACAGGTGTTACGGGGGCCTGCTGGTAAATGGAGTCGGCGTGCTGGGAGGAGAAGAGGTGGCTGTTTATCTCCGTGTCCAGGCCTCAAGTCCGTGGACCAGCTCCAAACTCCTCAGGACTCTGCACAGCCTGCTCGAGGCGGTAAGTTTTTTGCACAAAGTGTGACTGCACATTGTCATTCATTTGTTGATGCTCTCTGCAAATAATTCAGTAGAAAATGATGTTGGCATATGTATTCATTACAAATGAGAACACAGCCATTTGGTGCAATGTTGATGAGCAAAAATGTCATCGTCAAATGAATTTGTGCTGTGTGCATGGTTATGAGCTCGGGAAATGAACTATTTGTTTGTCAGGGGCTAAATAGTTCAGCACACTAATAACGATTTCTCTGGAATTAATCAAGGTGAGTTCGAAGTGACTCCAACATGAATCAACATTCCCCTGCCATTCGGTTTAATCTGGTCCATCCCAAACTAATCAGCAGCAGGCAATGCAGCCCCCTTAAGATTTCACAATTGAGCTTTCACACCATTTTTCCTCCAAAGATGAACTGACTATCACTATGCGCAATTAAAGGTCATATGGACGTGATGAGTCACTTCAAAAATCAACATCCTGGAACCAAAAGATCCATCATGAGTCATCCTGTATTCACTGCAAAGGTCCACCTATTATAGTGCTCCTCAATATTGATAACCCCACCTCAGCCCATTCCTAGTGACTCATTAGTCACTGGAGTAATGATATGTCATAAAATAGCAATCAGTGGATGTGAGTGATGACTGTGGCTTAAGACATGCAAACTGTGATGCAGTGCATGTCTGATCAGAGCAGGTTTGGTATTTGCAGTCAGGGGGTCCAAAAAGATGCCCACCCTATCTCTGTTTTCTCCGTTCCCCCTGAGGTAAACAAACAACATCCTGCCACTGAGAGTTAGACTCAGCATTCACCAAAGCCTGTTTCTTTATTTATTTTACGTAGCTGAGAAGTCATAACAACCATGTTGGATGTTTTACCAAAGCTTTATCATCCTCACGCCAGACTCATTACACGGGTGCAGAGATGGCATAATAAAACGTGACTTAATCAAAACCAAGCAGGCCTCCAGAATAATGGCTCCCAACAGCTGAATATGCGAAACAGTCGGGCAGGGGCTACTGTTGTACTTAACCTCATCAAGGTCCTCATTTAGGTGATGGAGGACACAGATGCTGAGGCGAGGGGCTGCTAGGGGGTTGTTTGTTATTTTCAATTTATGCTTAATGAAATGAGTCAGCAGTTTAAGTTCAGGAGAGGTAATTACAGTAGTACATTTTATTAAATGAAGCACTCTTATTCTCTATTAAAAGCAGAACATGGTCTAATTGTTTTTAACAGTTTAGGATCCCTTTTATGAATTTTTTTAGAGGTTTTGGCCAGCAGCATTTGCTTCTTCCTAAAATGCCCTCTCCCCCCACTAACATTATCTTTTAATGAAAGCTATCTGGACAGAATTAAATGAGGCACAGGAACCCAAAACAAAGCTGTGCCCCACATATCCATGCACAGGTGATGTAAGATTCAGGTTTAAAGTTTGAGCAAAAGACAACTGCAATGTTTTTACACTGGGGTTGAAATCTTCCCCCGAAAGCTTTACCGAAGTGATGTGTAAGTGTCTGTTTCTGTAATGGGCTATGCCATGGGAATGTTTCCATGGTAACATGGCAAAGGCGCTAGTACAGCTCAATGCCGCTCTCTGGGGAGTATCTGGGAAGCTTCTGCTTAGTGGGAAATGATGATAATAGCGCAGAGTGTTGGATAAAACTCAAATGGGGAAGACTAACCCCTTCATATTGCAGGGAAAGGAGACAACATTCATCTTCTTTGCAAAGTCTTTTGCTGGCTTTTTTAAACCAGTTTCCTCCAGTCCTCCAGTATGTTCCATTTTCATTGCTTTCACTTTTGTAATTTTTATTGAATGTATTGTACCTCAACTGACAGTATAAGTAACTCCTCACAAAAGATGAACACACAGGGACACAGTGGTGTGAATAGTGCTCTTTTAGAACTTGTAGCACCCTTCATACAGGTCTTTGGAGCATCACCCATTCAAATATACAGTAGAGTATTTTAATCATGAAAGCTTACACCTCTGTGACTATTTTTAAAATTTAGCCTGAGACACTGGAGAATGATCCTTCTTTACAGTTGCTGCATATTTTGTAGAAAATAGTTTGAAATCCTCATACAAATTAAAATATCTTTGTGCAATTCCTTGCACAGTGTTTGTAGGAAGCACCAGCCACAGTCTGATGCTGTTTGACCTGGTGATTCCTCTTGCAGTGAGAAACCTCTGCTCAAATCAGATACCTGTTTCTAACCCACCGGCACTCTGTTGCTCTTTCCCAGCGCTGATATGCGCGCATGTGTGCGTGTTTCTCAATGTTAGATGTTGAAAACACAGCTTTGTATTAGATCACAGCTGTGCATAAATTACATCCACAGCGAGTATTAGGCGCGGAGAAATAACTAAAGACTGAAGCTCTTTGGAGTTGAAAATGTCACATTAATTTCAAACACATTACCCCCTGCCTGAAAACTTAATGAAGAAGCCCATTAGAATGTCATACCTGCTTACTTGTGAGTTTTGTAGAAGGTTTATTTGATATGTCTGAGTCAATTACCCAAAGTCTTTGTGATAAGGAACTGCTCAGTGGACCTGAACCCCCGGTTCTACTTCAGGAGCACTTGGATATTTTATACACGACTGTGCTTGGAATAATTTCCAGGCAGAAATTCTTCTTTGGCAAGGCACTTTACTTTCCCCCTGCCAGCTTAAAGGTTTTGTCCTTGACGTCACTTTGCAAAGTGTGTGCAACTGATACCAAGTAAAGACTTAAAGATCTGTTTTAAGCGGAGCCTGGGCTGCTTTTTCAAGAACCCGCACACAAACAGACTGACAGGGTGAGAATGCAGTCAAGTAATAGTCTTATGACTTTTAAACAGAACAAAAAGAATTTTCCACTTTCTTATAAGCTTCTCTTTTTGTTTTAATAATACTGAACTTTTATTCCATGGGGGCGCACTGTGGGATTATTTTTCATGGTTAGAGGGCACTCCAGCAATTAAGCAGTGTTTTTTTTTCTTTTTTTAATTGTGTACAAAATAGAAGCAACAGAGGCCATGACTTTTAGTCCCTAGTAAAGGATACTCATCCTACATCTCCCATAATGCAACTGGAAAGCATCTTTCATTACACCCTTCCTGCCACTGAAATGCTCATGTTGTTAAAACTCTATGCCCCAACTTTGTAACACAGGCTTTCTGGTAAAAATGTAAAATCTCAGACTGTCAGGATAACCAGGATGACATCATCAGATGACATCAAGGACATAAAGGAAAGTAGAGTGCTGTTGTGCAGTGTATAGACAGCTGGACTAACATACTGACTGTAGTGTATATGGTGCATAAAACATATAAGGAACATACATTTTTGTTCATTGTTTACGTTGAGTTGTTGCGACAGCTGGCCTACTTGTATTTAAACTCCATCGCAGTCATTCTTATTTGTCAGCATTCTCACGGTGGAGTTTGTCTCTCTCTGTGGACGTGGAGCGTTTCATGTCCTCCTCAGACACATTGCTGGAGCTCTGGGACAAACACCGGATGAGTGACTAAGAAAACAATTCCCCTGGATATGCCCGTTGTCTCACTCTTCCTCTCTCGCGCGCTCTCTCTGTGTCTCTTCAGGGCTGAATCACATTTCTCTTGCTTCCCTCCAATGTGTCTCTGTCATATATAGGTGCATGGGCGCATCCACACATGCACAGGCATACACTCACTCCTTTCTGACACACACACACACATGCACACACACACGCAGTCTGACAAATCCCCCCCTTCTGCCAAAAAGTCGATAAATAAATGCATTGTCTCTTCACTTTCTGCTGTTGGCATCAGCCTGTCTAAATTGTCTGAGAAGGCAGTCGAGTGTGAAATTGAGTTCAGAACTGTACGCTGTGTGAGGGGGCACAAGATGAGTGTATGTTTGCTTATTTATTCATATTGCAGCAGCATTCAGTAGCGGTTTTGCAAGAAAGGGTCAGTTAAACACGTTGAGGTGTTGTTGGAGGAAATTTGACAAGTTTAAAGGACGAGGCTTAGGCAGTGGCATTTTGCCCTTGCAAGGGGAGCAATAGGTTATTCATCTAAGGAGTAAATGAAGCTTTAAAGTGAAATTGTGCAGTTACAGTGAGTCCAGTAAGTTTCTTATTTCTTCAGTCCCTGCGTGCTGTGAACCAGGACGACTTCTTTTTGACAGTCGCTATCATTGTTCTAAATGCCATCCACACTGAAGCCCAGTAGTTGCATACAAAGCAAAAAGGTAATTTTACTTGAATCACTAGGTAGTGATTGAATAACTTCACAGTGATTTGCTCTCTCCTATTTCTGAAAAGATGAATTTCTTTCCCAAAGCCAAAGAGTTCATGCGAGAATAATAGCACCTGCCCACACTAATTTGCCAAGAACAAATGATTTTGCTTGAGAATGTAACTTTTGCGCCGCTTTCCCGAGATTTAATCAGAGGTATTACGCAAACCTCCCCTTCCTCAGCTCTTTTCTTGCCATTCTGTGATGAATGTGTTGTTACCAGATGATGTATGTTTATAGATTGCCGGGGATAACTGCTGTTTTGAAGAGTTATAGCTTCCCCTCACATCACAGAAAGTGCCTCTATGCGAAATCATTCAGGGTTTTCAGGTTTGTCTCTCAATTTCACTGAGCACACCACATGATAAATGTGCATTTGTTAAAAAAAAAAAAATCTCTAAACTTTGTTTCCAGACTTTTTGACAAGGCTGTTTGAATGTCAGTCCCCACTACAGAGTCTGGCAGTCAGTGGAAAAACGATCCATGCATTACATATTTTTTAAGATTAGCTGCAGTGGTTGAAGTGTCCTTCACTGTCACCAGAATCACCAGTATGGAGGTCATCCTCTTGGACTTTTTTTTTAATTTAGAGTGACAGAAATTGTAATGGCAGCAAAATCCCATCAAAGTCTTTGCATTGTCAGCATTATCTAGAAGAACTGTCCAGAGGTCAACTGATAGTCCAGCCTCCATTTTCCCAGAGCTCATACATCCATCTGTGACACTAATGCATTTCATTTAGAAAGTTGGGAAATACAACAGTAATACAACTAACTACTTTATTTGACTTGTTTCCCCTTCATTCATTTAATTATGCAGCTCTGTCCCCTAGATATTATGTCTATATACAACTAATTTGCAGCAACAAATAGGTTTTGAAGGAAACATAATTGCGACTGGATTATGTTTTCTATTAACACAATGAGGACATGTTGTTAATTTATGTCTTTGGCGAGTCAGAAATATGCTGATACTGAATGTATCAATAAAATGTTTACAGACTGTGTATTTGGTGCTTAGCTGCATGTATAGATGTATGTCTTTGACAGCAGTTTTTGTGAACATAATTTCTAGGAAACAGGGCTGAATTAAGTGTTGACCGAAACTGAATGTGCAGCATGTAATGTAAGAAAGCTGTCACAGCATACATAACATGTATGAACCTTAAAGCTGCACTCTTGGAGTTTTCTCGTGAACAAACTAATGTTATGTTTACATTTAGTGCTTGTCAACAAAAGGCTTTGTGTGCATATTTCTCTCCTTATCTCTTCCAGAGCTGATTTTTAAAAGTCATGTAGTCATAGACATTCATGTTTGCTAGCTTGCGCTCATCCTCTTCCTTGCCTTGGTTGGTGCATCATTTGTTTCTTATTGTTTCTTGATTAGCGTGAAGCAAGGAGGGAATGTGTATCATATCACTGTGCGTCCTTTAGGGCGTCAATGGTAAACAAAATGAGGACCCACTCATAAAAGCATTGCTCCACAGTGCTACAAGTGTCCAAAACGCCTTTAAAAGACAGTACTAGTGGAGACTGATGTGTAGTACTTTGAAAGTTATCTTTTCATACCTATATGTGATGGTGTCTACAGGTTTCTGTTCCTCAACATTCTTGGAAACATATTTTAATTTCTTTTTACAGTGTTGAACATAATGTGATAGATCACCATCACCACTGTAGTTGTGTCATAAAGCTTGATAAGGAGAGGGTCCATGCCTAAATCGAAAAGAGAGCTCATTTTATTTTAATCACAGTACCCTGAGGACATATTGGCCTATTATCTACTTTAAGCATCTGCACTCATTAACTGACTAAATACACAATTACTGTCATAGTAATTAACATGTCATTTGGCCTTGTTTTTAATTTTCTAAGACCATTTCCTGTTGCCATGTTACCATGACACGCAAACAACTAAACAGATTTGTTTTATACTATAGAACAGAATTGCTTGGCCTTTTCTGAGATGCAGAGTTGTTTTAATGTGGTTAATGATCTAATTAGTTGTCCAAAACACTACATCTAGGGCTCTAATGCCTGTGACTGTTTGATTTCCATAAACTGTCACATTGAACAGAGTGCATATTTATCTTGACTGGCTCAAGGCTTGCTTTTGAGGCATTAACTGGAAAAGTGCCATGCGCATGACGAACGAAAACATGAGAGACTGCTGCTGGAGGACGTTCTTTAAGCGTATGGTTGTAGAATATAGATTATACTTTGATTGACCTTGTCTGTTTGCAAACATACTGTGCTGTTAGTGTGGCGAAATGCCATCAGTTTGTCAGCAAACCCTGCCTGTAAATGTCACACAATCTCCAAAATGATTGCTAGTGTTCACTTTAACCTTTTGTTCTTTGTTTAAACTCGACTACATGGCTGCACTTAGACACGACTGTGCAGACTGGTGGTAAAGGAGCGTCAATAGGTAATTATCTGTACATTTTTTCTAGCCACTTTCAGGGTTACTTCTTGCCTAACTTGCTAAATTTAGAGTCTAGTTCTTTCTTGTGCCTTTGAGTCTCTGAAAGCCATCAGCTCCATAGACACTGTGCCATTATACGCCTAGTGCCAACTAGCAACTCCCTTGAAGTTTACTTGAATCAATATTTCAGTGCTGAATGGCAAGTTCGTCCTTAAACAAAAATAATTTTCCCTGACAACCTGAACAAGCGTTAAGCCAGTTATAGGAGGTTTGCCCTCCTCAGAGCCCATTAAAAGGGTTTTAATGAGGCGAGAGTGGAAGGCAGCGGTAGACCCCTGCTAGCTTTTGATACAATGCACTGTCACCTCATTAAATCCTGATGACGTTCAGCGGTGTTCCAGGACAGTCGCAAGACCCATGTGTTACTCTGTGGACGCTCAGTCGCCATGGGGGCACTGCCAGGGGGGTTACGGGTACCAGCTGGACCTGGCACCACAGCTTGGCTCTAGACAGTGATAATGGCCTCCCCGCTTCTTGTTCACATCACATGCTTTGTCACTTTAAACTGCTCTGTAATGGCCTTTATGGGCAGCCATGAATTGTGCAATAAAGAGAGGCACGGAGGCAACCCAAACAGAATAGTAAGCAAGCTAGTAACTTTGCTTAGAAGGTGGCTGCCTGGTGGCTGAAAGGTTGCTGGTTTGATGTGCTGTGCTGACATTGCCTAGTGCAGTGGTCCTCAATCTTTTTCCTGTCATATGTGCCACATTTCTCATGAGTTAGTGCCTCAGGTTTAGGCACAACAAATCTAAGATTCGTCATAGTTTGGATTTTGACTGACATGTTTGCTTGATGATCATAACCTTTTTTTCCTGTCAAAAATCTGTCCCACTTGTACTTTACTTTTTTCTTTCTGCTGACCTGATATGCTTTGTGAGTCAGATTCATTCAACGTTAGAATTGTGTTCCTCAGCAACTTGTATTTTGAGCTAACTTTAAAGTTTTCATCTGTGATTGTCTTGCAGCATTGAATCAAAGTAGATTTATTGTGGCTTTTTTGACACGGATCAACAGAAAGTAAAAACAGATCTCCACAAAGTCATCTAATTACGAATACAAAATGCACCTATGCAAAAATATCCACTTGCTTTAATAAGACACACCCAAAGCATCACTGGTGCAGCCAGACAATAAGATAAATAGAGATCATATGTGTAGAGACGAAGGCTTTCAGTTGATTTCAGGATAAATAGACATGTTTATGGAAGGTGCAACTTTTTTTCTCAGTATTATGGCAAAACCTGCACCATATTAACAAAGTACCAGTCTGAGAATCACAGTATAACTGATATAAGAAGAATTGATACATTCTTTCACAATAATTGGCCAAAAGGAGCCGGTGGCTAAAATGTGTGTAAACTGTAAAGAGATCCATGCGACAACACCAAACTTTGTGCGACTATCAACAGCAGAGGCAGTTACTGACAGAGCTGCACTGCACAGGGCTGACAGAGCTGATTTTCTGGTTTCTGTCTTCCTGGTTTTTTTCCTCCAAATTTTAGTACAGAAGTCTACAAACAACACACATTAATACTGACTGGTCTGTGTTTGCATAACACTGGGTATCTTGTGTCTCATTTATATGGAGGCA
This sequence comes from Lates calcarifer, assembly GCF_001640805.2. NCBI lineage: Eukaryota > Metazoa > Chordata > Actinopteri > Centropomidae > Lates > Lates calcarifer. The sequence goes on from NW_026116640.1 coordinate 14,377, forward strand.
TAGATGCTCTTAGCAAGGAACAAATTATTATAACCATTGGAAAAAAATAATCTTAGCTCTAGGTCCACTAACTAACTTTTTGCAAGGCTTTCAGTTACATCTCATGGTCTTCATCAGCAAATGAAGTTTACTTAATTGTTATGGAGTTTAATCTGTTGTCATCTCCAGACCTGAGTGTGAAACTCTGGTAAACAGATAGCAGATGCTCATGTATGATCAGAAAATTATTTCTATTTTCTATTCCAATGTTACAATTGATTTCTGTGCTAACATTTGGGATGCTTAGCATACAAGCATAGACACAATAAACCTTAGATGACAATCTCACCCCCCAAAAATTCACTATTCATTATTATTATTGTTGAGTATGGCTATATGATAAAATACTGCAGTTAGAAATAAGTATTCTGATCACATCAGTTATTTCTGAGGGATGGAAAAGTTAACACTTACATATAAATAGTGAAAACACAAAGGGAAAAAACACATTGCATATCATAATGAGCTATTTTAAGTACCTCTACTTGAACTACAAGTAAACTGAACTTTCATGATTTTTTTTTTCTCCAAATGTGACAACAGAACTGATGGACAAATTAAATACCATTTTCTGTTGCTTTCCGCTGAAATACATCATTTCCAGCTGAGAAGCTTTTGATAAATTGGTGTCTAGAGAAAGGAAAGCGTTTTAGTCCGCCTGCTTTGTATTTAGGTTTTGTGAACAGTATAATGTTGTTTTTGTTTGAAATATGTGAAGTGTCCCAGCTCCTCGAATTAAGAGGTTCTCAGCTCCGAGCAAAGCCATTGCTGAAAACAAGCGTGAGCAAATCATGTCACCTATATTGTTTTCAGTTTGAATTAGTGCCTAAATGAAGCATTATGATACATGCACACAACCTCTTGGTTTATTATCCCAGCCTTTACTGCAGTTGGTGTATTTTAATCACATTGAAGCATGGTTGAAGCAGAATAATAAAACAGGGAGGCTAATTTTAAAAGCTTTAATTTTGCATTTGACTTAACTAGGAGGTATATGTTTGAGGGCTGTTTCTTATTTTTCTTTAAGATGCAATTTGTATTTCATGTGTGTGTGTTCTTGGATGTCTTGAGACACTCGAGGCAACAGCGCCAATGTTATAGATGTGATAGAAATGAAATGTAATCTGTCTTCAACCGTCACACTGTGAGTATTTCAATACAGGACATATCAGCTCTGTTTGTCTTTGTGATTTTACACGGCCCCAGGTTGTATATATGAGAATACCGTAATGAGATATTGAGATGCAGCAGGTGTGGGGGGGGGAGTAATGGAAGAACCATGGAAGAACCTGGCAATATACTGTATGAATATCAGGCCACCCTTTGCCTTCAGAGCAGCTTCAATCTTAATTGTAATGTCGTACAAGTGTTGAACTGTGTGCAGTGGGAAGTCGAAACATCCCTTGGGAAAGAAAAACCTCCAGTTCTTTGAGTGATGAAGGAGGCGGAAATCTGAACTGCACTCTGCGCTCCACAAATTCCCATAAAGGATTATTCCTGTGTGATTGGAGTGTTGGCTTATTTCCTTCCTTCCTGCACCAGTTTACATCACTCTATTTTCATTTTTATCCTGATATATTTTCTTTCCCTGGTCTTAATTTTTAGAGTAAAGAGTAAAGATAGAGTAGTTAGAGGATAGTCTGAGGTGCTGCCAGTAGGAGAGGGAAACAAGCTGATGCTAATTGTGTGAAATGATTGACAGAAGGCGAGTCTAAATTAAACCACAGAGAATCTTAGTTTCATTTGCAAATGAAAAATATGAAAAGCAGACCTTTGTCAAAGTGTAAAAGTTGTGTTATGAAATAAGCAACTGGATAACCTAGACTAATTGAATATTGTTTATTGTTCAGGAGTGAATAGGTTTTGTGCTCTTTACACCGAGTTATGACCTACAAGTGATTTTTAAAATGCCACATCCTTCATTAGTACACATTCTGAAGCTCACAACATTTATTAAACTTTTGTTTAATAAATGTGTCGCAGTGTTTACAAAGCAAAGATATAGCCGACCATAATGTATATTTTCTTATCTTACACATACACACCATCATGGTTATAATCTCAATCCACAAGAGCATTAAATATGCAGTAATTTATTTTTGACTGCTAGAGGGGATCTCATATATGATATAGAGACTAGAAGACAGTCTCCACTCTTCCTTCTCTTCTCTTCCTCTTCCAAGGTTTTGTGTCTACTGCACGTCAGAAGACAGAGAAGGACAAGCCTTGTAAAGTACCAGACCATCATAGATGAAAGTGAGGTGTACCAACAGAGAAGTTAGTAGTATACTATTACATGGCACACATTCAGTGGCAGTAATTTCAGTTCCCTGCGTTTATGGTCTTAAGCTAGTGTTTTAAAGTCAGTCTGACCTTCACTCTGACTTGAGCCTGTGCTGTTTTTCACTGAACCAATGATGCGCTGTTCAAGAGGGAGCTGTGCAACTGGGGTGGGTGGGTGGGGGGTGGTGGTCAGAGAACAGATGAGATAATGGGTGCAGGGCAAAGACAGAGTATGGCAGTGATCCAGCAGAGAAAGCAAGGCAAGGCAAATTATTTGTGTAGCATCTTTCAAACACAGATGCAATTGTAAAGCCTTTACATCAGGAAAAACAGCCTTTTGACTAAATCTGACAGATTTACTATATGGTATTGATGTTAATTAATGCTTGTAAAATGAATGAATGTAGCAAAGTGAAGCAATGTAAAGCATAAAACAGCAAAGCTCAAAGCTGATGATAACCACAAACCACATATTAATGCACCTCTAAACCTGCAATAACTGATTATTTTGGCAACTTTGGGACAGCTGATATAGTGAATTTGTTAGCATACAGTGGCCTGTTTACATATCCAGCAGACATAGAGCAACATTAGGGTTCATTTCGAGTTGTTTTAGTGTCCACCTGATGAATGAAAGTCCAATATTCACTTGTTTTTTCCTCTCTTTTGTCTCCACTAACTCCTAAGGGAAATATCTGGGAAGGTAGCATACAGTGTGTTTTTTGTTTGTTTTTCTACAGTCTACTGCTGTTGAAATAGTTGGTAGTAAAGTGAAGTTGCAAGTTGGAAATCAAAACAGTGAGCTAAAAGACACTAAAATGAGTTTACGCATCTTCTTTAACATACTTACTATGGCTGCTTTATTTAACATTGCAGTTATTCACAGCTCACATACTAATCTAACTCTAACTCTTTGAAACTCAACTGCCTTATGTTTCCTTGAAAACTCCCATAGAAACATTTTGTTTCAGTGCCCTTGTAAAGCTCAAAGATAGCCTTAATTGACATTTAACTAAACATTATTCACCTGTGCAGCAGCCCTTAGAATTGCAATTAAATTAATTAGAAGCTGATGTCCTTTTTCACTTGTTGTTGTTATGTCCTCCATGTACAGCAACAGAGCATGTGTGTATATTAGCCCATTTTCCCTACTTTTTGATAACTATAAAACCTATTTGAGATATACAGCTTTCAGACACTTTTCACAAGAGAGTTGGGTATGTGGACTGTCCTCTGCCTAATTCCCTGTTTACATTTTTAAAAACTGTCTCCATTTGACAACAGCCATTTGCCACTTTGGCATTTGTCGCAGCAATTACATATGACTCTCCTTTTCATTCCCATTGCTTTTCAGTCATCTGGACACAGACAGAAGGAGCCGTTTTTCATACCATTCTGTATGCCCACTTACTCACTGACAGAGGCACTGTTTGTAATTAGACCACTATAACTGTCTGCCAAATTACTGGTTGTTTTTCCTTCAGAAGCTCCAAACTATCATATGCTTATATTTGCCAGTGAGAAACTGAAACCGCTTTGTCCATACCGGGGAGAGATCCATAATTGATATTGTGAATTTCATTTGAAATATGTAACTTGGCTGAAAACCTGTTCCTGGCTGCTGGAGATTTGATAAGCCTCCTGCCCTTTTGTCAAGTTGAACAGACTGTAAAGGCAGAGAGATGTACCCCAGGGACCAATGAACAGCTAAACAGATGACATAAATCTGTGCAAGAGTTCCAATGAACTTTCCTTGAACTAGAGAGGACCGGTGATCCATGGCCATATCTCTCTCCTCTCTCTCCTCCTTCCCTTCTTTTCTCTCCTCGACTATAACTCCTCTCTGCGCTCCCCCACCCTATTTCTCTTTTATTCATTCTCCCAGCTCTCTTCCCTCTCAGAAGGAGCCAAATGCAGTAGTAGTTCTTAAGCTAAAGTCACTAACAAGGCGCTGTCACAGTGCAGTGCCACTTCGCTGCTTTCCCATCATGTGGGATTTTGGTTTGAAAGACAGCAGTTCATTTTCCAATGTGTGGGCTTTCACTCCTACCATCCCCTCCTTTCTCTCCCCCCATTGCGGCTGACCAGGAGGCTTCCCAGGCCATTGGTTTGATTTATCCACTCTGCTCAGGCAGTAAGCAACAATAGACCACATAAAATGAAAATTCCCCAACCTCTCAAGATACACTTTTCTTTTTAGCCTGCAGTTTCAGAGTTGTCAGCATTACACAATGTCTTTGAAAGAGTCTTAGACTTCCAACAAGCCTGTGATTGTTCTATTAATCCCTAAATGACGAGCACACAAATTGTTGCTTTCAAGTGAGAGATTAGTAGACATCTAATATTTGATTTAAAGTTGAGTTAAAGGCCTGAGTAATAGTATTTACATGTAGAGGTACAACTTTTGTAGTAGCACTTTTTTTTTTAACCATGATATAATAATCCTCATCCATTCACCCATTTTCTATAAGCGCTTAACCAGTTCAAGGTTATTCTGTCAAAGACTTAACATTGTTAAAAATGTGTCATGGGGGGAAAAAAAAACTTAATTCCTGCATAAATTGGTGCCATTTATCTATGCAGACCTTCACTGTGCACAGCTGAGTAATACCAACAGGGGGCAGTGTAGGAATTCATAATGATCACCACCTCTTTCTTTCTAGAGACAGCCACAGCCTGCATGTCCTTTCAGATACACAAAGGAGCAAGCAGGCATCGATTTACATATATCAGTGATGTCTTTAAAACACCCATAATCTCACTGCCTCTTTCTGTCTGTCTGCTCCAAATTTCAGTAGCCCTCTTAATAAGAAAGAGCAAGAAATAGTGTATTGTGTATTCAAATATGCCTGTATAAGTACCTGTTGTTGTAATGCAATGAGTGCGGACTGATACTGACAGAGAATACACTTTAAAATGGGTGTCAAATCATTCTGCTAAAACATCCTGCAGTGCTGATAACAGTCAAATCTGCTTCTCAAAGAACTATACTTTTAATGATAATAGCTGGTTTGTTGGGTAAACTGTTACTTGAATGCCCTCTGTGCTCTCAAACAGTGGGTCCTTCAACCAGTGGGCTGTGACGATTACATGTTTGTAGTTTGGATTGAGGCTACTCTGCCAGGAAACCTGTAGATGTGTTGCTGTCTGCCGTCGAGATCTCCTCCCATCCGTCTTTCATGTTTTACTTTCCATACTTTTACGTATAGGCCCTGAAATGAAATGTCCACCATCCTAAGACAAGGACAGTGACACTATATAGTGATTGCTGATGTGGAGGTGAAGCATAGCATTGGACTGAACTCCCATGTAATTTTAAGGCATTTGCTCATATATTATTATATTTTGAGGACAAAATAATCAATACTTATTATATATTGGCCACTAAGTTGGATATTGGAGTAAAATGTTGAATATCTGTTACTGTACTGTTACTGTACTGTCTTTCTTATGTCTATTTTATCTTACCTGTTTTGGCTTTTGCATCATTTACCATGGGATATTGTCTCAGCCTCCTCCTGTCTGTGCTTCAAAGATCTATTTTTCTCTGCCTCCTCCACCTCTGTTTATTTTCTGCACAGTGATATAAACAATTTACAGAATGCATTAAGTAATTTATAACTTTTATCATTCTTTGTTGGCAACTGAGGAATTGGAAACAATATTGACATGCCTCTGGCACAGCTTTATGTACGGTAAAATGGCAGTAAAATAAAAGTGACAGTTAAACAATGGAACAGAGAAGCTAGCTAATTAGAGCAGAGATCCAACAGAGACATTTAGTGACCATAATAATATAGTTTTGTCACTATTTAGGAGTATATGATGAAGTAATTGTTGGTACTGATCAACAACCCAAAGCCATGTTGATGTATTACAGTTGTTTTGTGCTGTGGAACATTACATATCTTATAGTTTCTGATATTTAATGCCCAAACCTCTACATTTATAACTTCTGTTGGTATACATAGTCTTGTATCTCTCTTGGACTCAGTATACATTATTTGTGCATTTGGGATGGGATGACTTTTAGTCTGTGTATGGTTTCTCAGTTCTGACTTACCCTTGATTGACTTTATTGGACCTGGTCTAGTGACCTGTACATGACTAAGGTAGACTTCTTGGCTACAGCGCCAGCTCTCAAGGATGTGCGAGAGATGATTTGTTGGCATGAGAAATCTACACCTGTCAGTGCTAATATTTAATGTAAGCAGTCCCTCAGGGTGAAAATGTCATAGTTGTTTGCAAGTCCCCAAGTGTTTCACAGTGTGCTGAATCCAAGGAGCAAAACCCAAGAGGAATGTTGGACTGGTACAATATTTGCTCATAATACTGCCTAAAAGGCACAAACACTGTATTTAAGTGAGATACTATAATGCTTAATGATGACTAATGAATAGATAATGAAGTATCACCTTAATGTCTGGCATTGTATTCAGCCTTGCGTGCGCTTACTGCAGTTATTAATCTAACGTAAATCGTGATTATAGACAGAGTATTGAGTTGAGTTTTCAGGGTGCCACAACAGGCAGATTATCCATTGCCTGCCAATTACAGATTTAATTGTTCGTAATTGTGTCAAGTAACTTCAGTTATCTATGAATAATCCATTACACACATTAGGCTACAACCCATGAGGTTTTTTTTTTCTTTTAACATTTGAAGGCTATTTCAGAGTCGCATCCAACTTGCAATGTCTTTTTTCATGTTAAAGGTGGGGGGATATATTTGAAGTTTTGCAAGATGATTAACAGGATAGGGACAGAGACAGACAGGGAAAAAGTTCTGTCACACAAAATAATGTTTTTTTTCTTCCAGCCTTACCTTTAATCTCTGTTTTTTTTTAAACTTTGAATTGCTAGAATTCTGCCTCTTTAGGCCTTTAATTTAAATAAAAACAAGGAGGAAAAATACATTATTGGTTGAACTTATCATG
>NW_026116641.1:0-20655 GCF_001640805.2 Lates calcarifer
GCTCCTGTACCCGGACCTTCATAGATCACTGTCTAAGCCTGGGGATAAGCAACCATCTGCCATGCACTTGACTAAAAACTTAGAGACGCTCAGCACATTCAGCTGTGGCACATGGTTTCTTATCCCTGATCCACAGTGAGTTCCAACTCAACAGCGCTGATGGTCACAGAGCCCAAGACCTAATCCTGATTGGCCCCGTCAGACTCAGTATTTTGCCACAATGTGACTGCTGGACTAAACTTTGATAAACATCATCATCAGGACTGTGTAATGATCAAACAGATAGAGACACTGTCATTTTGCTTCAGAATGACCTGTACCCTGCTGTTTTGTGTTGATGCACCACCAAGCTGTAAGGAGTGTTTGTTACTGAAACACATCTAATATTAAGCATGGAATAATGCCTAGAGATTTCAGGGCCTTTACTGTTTGCACATAGTTACATGTTGAGCATATAACAGGCATGTAGTACCATATTTCTAATAGTAATGGGTTTGATTTCTGTATGTAATGTTCATGTAAATTTTGTGATAACACTGTTTTTATTGGATCTGTTAGACTGCAAAGAGGATCCTCCAGCTGGAGTTAGTGGGGCCCCATCAGAAAACAATATCATGGTGTGGAACGCTGTCATTTTTGGGTAAGTTCAGCTGATTAAAAAAAATAAAACATGCATGACAGAGGGGGTTTAGATATTTTAATAAATAATTTGTATTTATATTATATAATTTGTGGAAGTATTCACTGCTTGATTTAGGACACAAACTAAGTGATAAAGTTCTAGTTTGTGTCAGCAGGTTCTGTGAGTATTTTAAAGGGTATGAAAAAGTTTTTTGCAACTTGATTTACAACCTGTCTTTTATCTGTCTTTTAGACCAGAGGGAACACCTTTTGAAGATGGTAAGTCCTCTCTAAAGCACTTAACATCCAAGTCATTTATCTTCCCATCCCTGCTATGACATTAATCCATCAAATATTCATGATGACTGAGAGTTGGGCTTTGGAAGGTAGATTGTATTGACTGATACTGTATTATGAGTAGATATAAGATGGTGCCTTGGAAGTGTATCAGGCTCAAGTTTGTTTTACAGCCACTGATCAGGTCTCCTACATGGCAGAGAGAGAGAGAGAGTCTGTGTTTTTGAATAAGTTTAGGCTTTTAATTTTTCAACCAGTAATTTACCTTTGACCTGGAGTTAATTGTATACCGATCAAATTGGCAGCTGAAAAAAGATTTTGTCTTGTTTGTGAGTGTCATAAAATCATACTGATACATGCATTTTCTAGCTGGTTCTATTATTGCAATGCAGTTGATGTATGTCATCTCAAACAAAGCCATTACCTCTCACTTTCAGGAACCTTCAAACTTACCATTGAATTCACAGAGGAATATCCTAATAAACCTCCAACAGTGCGATTTGTCTCCAAAATGTTTCATCCAAATGGTATGTACTTCACTACTAATCACTCTAACAATGTCAGTTACAGCAGTTTAAAGTTGTTGCATTTATTCTTTAATTATCTCACGAAAACTGACTTGTTTTCTGTATCATCCATCTAAAAAAAAGCTTTATACTCTGTATACTCTCTCTTAGTGTACGCAGATGGCAGCATATGCTTAGATATACTTCAGAATCGTTGGAGTCCAACCTATGATGTGTCTTCAATCTTAACTTCAATACAGGTAATTTAACACTCCTGTATTGAGATGTACATTAAATGTGCAACTACTAAGAGGATCCACAAACAATTAATTTATACATGTGGTGAGTGTCTTAACTAAACCCACTGATATTCTCTTTTTATATATTTTAAAGTCTTTATTGGATGAGCCAAACCCAAACAGTCCAGCTAATAGCCAAGCAGCCCAGCTGTACCAGGAAAACAAGCGGGAGTACGAGAAGAGGGTTTCTGCTATTGTTGAACAGAGTTGGCGTGACTGTTGACCCCTGTTAACGTTCCAGTATGAACAGTGTCCAGCCCAGAATCAAGAAACCACCGATCAAGAAAACAACTGATCTCACAGAAATAAAATGACACATCTTAAAAATCCTTCTCAGTATATTTGTCCCATAACTGTTGCTAAGTTTGTATGCTGTTGTGTTGTGGCATTCACTCCTGCCGAATGCTATTGTTGGGCAATAGCATATGTTTGTTAAAAGTTAATGTACCTTGTTATATCTGGGTTACTTGCTACATGCCCTGAGTCTTTTCTTTTTTTAAAAAAAAAAAAAAAAAAAGGCAATGGCCAGTCTCTCAGTTATCACTTTTCTACCTGTTTTTTTTTTTTTTTTAAACTGGCTGGATGATTCGGTGACAGTTAATTAGATATGCTTGCTGTGTGGTTTGCTGTGTAGATGCCGACAGTTCATATTTCCAAAAAAACAACAAAGCTGTTCATGGGTGTTATTCCTGTTTCAGTGGGTTCACTCCTTTTGGTTTTATTTATTTCTGCCTTTTGAAAGCCTTTCAGTGGGATAGAAAATTAACCTGGCATGGACACCCATCCCTCTAACAAGTTGTCAACACAACAGATGCCTTTTCTCGCAACTATACTTGTAAAGCCATGCCTTGGATTTTAAAAATGTTCTAGATATTGGTGACCACATATGTTCCTCTACAACTGAAACAAGACATTTAGTACCCTCTCTGGGCACTTGACTTTGTTTCACGCAAATTTCATAATGCTGACATTTAAAGGCTGTGTGAGAACATTTTTACGCTATTTTACAATCTTACAAATCAGCTGTCATAATGAGCTGATGATACTGTTTAAAAACAGGATGGTGTCTGTTTTCAGATTAAAAACTTTGCACTGGTAACCCCATGTAACAAACTGTACATTTTCTTGTAAATAAAATAAATATACATCAGTCGTCTTTGTTGCTTTTTTAAAAAACTCAGTACAAAAATATCCATCTGAATCGAGTTTAGCCTGTTGATAAGTTTTCATTTATTCTGATTTTACAGCTGTGAAAACAAGCAGACAAGTTAACTGTACTCACATAAACCAACACATCTGACATTTAACAAAGATCACAGCTTACAGTTTCCATGTGAAGGTTTTCACATTGTGGATGCAGGTTGTATTTGTAGAATGAGCTCCAGATGTTGAAAGAGCAAACAACATTGCAGGTATTGCTGAATAGACATGTATCACTACAGTGAGACTGGTATGAGCACCTAGCTACAGTTCAGCGATAATGCCTCTCTAATCCTCATCTCTCATGAGTCAACTGTCTAGAGTGTTGTTCACAAACGAGCAGTGAAAAGCTGCATATTCTGCCAGGTTCCTTAAATAGCCACAAAAAAAAATGGTGACAAAAACCTTGTAATGTCATTTTTTTTAAGTCATGAAATAACTGGAGCATCATCAGGACATGATACCACAAAGCACTGAACACAAGCCTGTGCAAAAGTTAAACATAAGACATGTGGAATGGCAGGAGACACAAAAGACATTAAATTATTTATCCTACAGCTCCTGCTAAAGCTAAAGTACATTTCATGGCGAAGGAATGCAGAAACCACAGGTGATACCTGAAAGATTCTCATTTGTTAATGTGTGTTGTAATTTGTCACACACACAAGTATAAACATTGCAGTTACACTTGAATGTGTTTTGCTCTGAAGTCCAAGCCTATGATGATTTTTTTTGCCTATTTTTCCCCTGGTTTGCTTTGCATGCAAATTAGTGAGAGGCCTGAGGTTTCACAAGCTCATATCGTCCCACCTGACCTTCCTGTAAAAGTTGACCGATGAGCTGGTCTTTGTGTACTTTGCGACTGACAATGAGGAACCGTTGCCGTCCCTGTCCATATGACTTGCTTCGTAGGCCGTACTTCTGAGATATCTGGTGGATCTGTTTGCGCTCGTCGTTGGTGAGGTCAGTGGAGAAGCGAAGATCATCCTGACGGTCTGAGCTGGCGTAGTTGCGAATGATGTCCTCAATGTCTCGCTTGCTGAGTTGATTTCCTGTTTTGTCTGTGTCCATGCCTAACCCCTCTCTAGAAAACTGCTCCTTCACTCTGATCGGTTCTGAGATGCCCTCGCCGTCTCGGCCCAGACCGCCACCTTTCCAGCCCATCTTGCGGAGCAGCTGGTTTCCTATGTTGTCTTCTTTTATCTCCTGTCTTGTGGCCTCCTCACCAGAGCGAGCCAGGATCTGGGATCGAGATATGGCGTCACTGTGACCCTCCTTTCTCAGGTTGGATTTGACCACAGCTTGCGTCTGTCTCAGGGTGGCCAGAGCCTCCTCCGCTGCAATGTGCTTCACTATTTTCTTGGGCCCAATCCCTGCTGCCACATACTGCCCCTCTACGTAAACTTCACACCTCCAGCGATGATCAGGCAGAACGGTAAACTTGTAATCAGCAGTCACTTTATTAAACTGTGCTGTGTCATTAATGATACAAATAGCATTGTCAGAGTTTTCCAGGATTACCAACTCACTTAGATGCTTCTTTTTGACACCCTGCTGCCCAAAGCGCCCACCAAAATCTGACTGGTTATTCCCTCTGGAGTATTGTGATTGTTGTTGCTGCTGCTGCTGTTGCTGCTGCTGTTGTTGCTGCTGCTGTTGCTGCTGCTGCTGTCGCTGCGCCTGGTTCATGCGAAGTTTACTCACCGCCTCTTGAGCGGCTGCGTGCTTTGAGCTCTTTTTGGTGCCCGTCGCCTGCGCCACCAGCTCATCCTGCAGGAAGACGCTGCACAGCCAGGCACTGTTATTGGGAAGAAGGTCAAACTTGTAGTCTATCTTCATGCGATTGAAAGCTGCAGAGTTGTTGAGGATGCAGATGGCGTCGTGAGCGTTGTCCATGACCACAAACTCTGTCCAGTGCTTCCGTTTGTCGGGCTCGTATTGGCCCTTAGAGCTGGGCGTAGGTTTGTCCTCAGGGTTGCGGAGTGCAGGTAAAAAGGCCGGGGTCGGGCTGTGCATCTGGCACACAACCATGTCATTAACTATTGAGTGTCTGTATTTGCGCTGCACAACACGAACTTCAACTGGTTTCAGGAAGAGTTTTACAGCCTGCTCAGAGGCGCGGTCCCTCGCTCCATTTTTACTGCCGGAGTATCCGGTAGCAAGATACACACCCTGACATCTCAGTTCACAGGCATAACCGTCTGCTGGTACTTTCCTGTTCTTTGGTAGGTCAGCCTGAGGAATATCCTTCAGGTTGACATAAATATACTCAGGGTTGGTCTTGCACGCCTGAATGCTGCGGCTCAACATGAAATTATAGTTAGGCGAGTCACTTCCAGTCATAAACATAGGGTCCCTAAAAGCAACAACCAACGCAGATGCTACATTAGCAATCAGCCTTTGCTTGTCATCTAATGTTGACTGAGATATGGGAAGAGGCTGTGATGAAGAGCCCAGCTGAGACGTGGTAGGACTGCTCCTGCCCGGGCTATTGTAGACTCTGCTGAATGGCCTGCTTGATGAAGGCCGGTCCTGATAACCGTACCCCAAACCCTGACGTCCTGAATCCCATCCCGCTGACCTGCTCGCTCCCCCATATCCATTGTACCTGTGGGGCTGAGAATAGGAGTCTGAATTTCGGGAGCTGTGGGCTTCATATTTGGCTGTGTAGTCCTGCTGTGTTTTAGCCATGAAGTTTGAAGTGGACCCACGTCCTCCATAACCTAAGCCACTTGTACTACCGGAAGAAATCTCTCTGTCTCTCTCTCGGTCTCTGTCTCTATGGGAACCCCAAGAGTCGGAACTGTACGATGGCACTCTGTCAAAAGCAGGCCTCAGGGAGGAGGAGCCCTGAGCTCTGCTGATGCCACTGCTATAGGAAGAGTGTTCGGTGTCCCACTGTCTCACACCATACAACTCGCTCCTCCGGCGGTCCTTATCATTCTCCTTCTCATCAGTGCCGGTTCCTCCACTGCTTCCACCACTGACAAAGTGAACAGGCTCAAATCGAGGTCTGGAACCAAATTTTGACACAGGCATTTTCCTCATGGGCTCGTCTCCTGCAATTAAATGACACCAGTGGACAGTTAGAAAACCAGAGAGGATGTTTGATTTGACGTTCAGTAGATTAATCAGTTGTCATCTCAGATGGGCACAGCAGGAATCATGATGACATTGGTCCATTGAAACTGGTTTGAGAATGTGATTTCATCCACGTCTTCCATTGTAAAATGGGAACTGACAGTAATGACTAAACAGCACTTGGCTCCTCAGTCATCCCCAAATATAGAGGAGGCACACGTTGTGTCTTAACTGTCAGGCCATACAGGTCTGAGCCTAGAGAGCATGTCTGGTGATAGTCTGATGTTTTTCTTATATTCAGTAAGTATTGTCTGTGATACCAAAGCTTCATATATCGTAACAATGTATGATGAGACAGACAAAAAACATTGGTGATTTTGTTTGGTTTTTCATGGGATTTGCTGACAATAACAAAAATACAGAACCTTACTATTATTTATGGCCATTCCCTATTTTATGTCAATTTTTTCGTATACATGATTTAAAATGTTCTATTCTCTCTCTATGATTTTGTTTGTCAGTCTTTTGTCCATTAGTTTTCTTAATTATTTATTCACATTTAATTTCTCTTAAACCTTTTCATAGGTTTTATTATTACTTTTTATCATCTCTCAGGTGCATTAGTCTCACATTGTTTACTGTTTAACATCTGAACTAACTTCATCTTTACTGCACTTTTGCACCGATCAGTGCAAAAGGTGCCATACAAATTACTTAGGAGAAACCCTTTACTCTGCCTCTGAGTCATGTTACTGTTGCTACCACTCATGAGTCTGGCAAACCTTCAAGTTTAATTTGATTGGATAACCCCAAAAATCAACTGACCTTTGCATATGTCACAGGTCTAAATATACAAATGTGGTATTTTGAGACACATTTAGATATAAAGATATGATGGTGAAACAGCAGATAACACAGAAATGTATGTTTTTCATTGCAAGAAACACATACACAGACTACACATCCCAGATCAACACTCACTGCCATCAGAAGAAGAAGGTCTCTTTTTTGCTTCAGAACTAGGACTTGGGTCAAAGGAGGGCATTTCGACAGTGTCAGTCCCTTCTGCCATCACCAGCACCGTCCGAATCAAAATCCAGGCCATACCTGTTATTGAGGCCAAAGATATAAGTCAGACATTTAGTGAATGGATGAGATGTACAAGCACAGACATCTGGACATGATGAGTTAATACTCCATGCTGTCTATAGAGGCTAAAAACATTCCCTAGAAAACAAACACCACCTGGCAGCAGCATGCAGAGACTGAATACAAACCATGTGCCTGGACTATGTGTATTACACCACTAGATATTTCATGGATCTGATGTTAAAACCCGAGGAAACAGCTAGGTTTCGTGCCATCACAAAGCCTGGACAGAGTGACGCAGTAGGCCGACAGGGTCCATCTCTCACAGGCTAACACGTTTATCAAGCTAAACGTCACATTTGTCAACATTTAAATGTTGTAATTACTCAGCTGTGTCGTATTCTTACCTTAAGGTGTAGCCTTTGTTCCGACTTATATCGCTGTCCTTTGGCTAAGCAGGAGACAGTGCCTTTATTTTAATATTATTATTATCGTGTTAGCCTAGCCTGGTGACTGCTAGCATTAGGCAGCTAGCCTCTAGCTAACTTCAGCAGCGACAGCCTGCTCTCTGAGTTTTCTACCAGACTCGGCTCCTTACAGCGAACCGACAGGCGGACTCGTGTCTTTTCAGGAGACTTTTCCGTAACAGGTAGTTGTAACCTCCCGGGGAGATACAGATACCCATTCAGCTACTGCAGGAAGCATCCATTTTCTGGTCCAGCTACAGGAAAATCATGGCGTCTGTCACCGCACTGACCCAGAATGCTTTGCCGCCGCAGAGTTCAGGCAGAGCGGACTGCTGTCAGTGCACTTCATGTCACTAATGTGCACGTGTGGTTTTCAAACTTAGCTGGATCGATATGAAAATCGCAGGAAATGGTCGTTATCAGTGAAACATTTCTTAGTGAAACAACAGTACCTCGTTGAGCAGTGGGGTTCGTGGTCATACCAGGTTGGTGAACTCCCTGTTGTGTTTCATGTGTCGTGTTCCAGAATCTGGCAGTTGAACCTCTGTAGTTCACAATGCTGATGTTGCACTTCTTCAAGTCCTCAGTCAGGTCTCCCACATCTCTCTCTCTGCATAGGGAGCACTCAGGGTGGAGGCTACCATTACCCCCTAGGACCTCTGAAACGTTCAGTGGGCATTGTGTCACAGGTATCGAAGCACCAACCCTGAGAGGTAGTTGTGTGCAGACATAGCAGCTCTCGTTGGTAATCTTCCTGGCTGCAGCCATGACTACTGGATACCATGAGTTTTCCTCAGGCTTTGCTGGGTTCTGAGTGAACTCAGGTAACAGTTCCCTCTTAAATCTGTGTGATGATTTCTCAGTGTGGCTCCTGCTGGAATCTCTGTGACCTTGTTCTTGGGGTGACTGAGGTGTAACTTCAGACAGGTGAAGTGGCAGGACGATGATGACAGCGAGCAGGAACGTGCTCTTCATTTCTCTGCATCTGCCACCCCTCCAGCGCCACTGGATAGTTGCTGGCGTTATTGCATCAGCAGTGTGACCTAAACCCACCCCTGTAATCAGTGTGCTGCCTTTTCGTGAGTTTGAGAAACGTGTGGCCATATTGACAATCCACACCCCTCTCTCTCTCGCAAACACAAAGTGGGGAAGGTGTTGGCTCACTTACTGATGCTAATGCACGCTTGATGAGGTGTTCTCTCTGGGCTCAGGGACTCATTTGCAGTGGCTGGCGTGGATCCAGGTTGCCCTTTTCGCAAACTTCACAGCCATTTCCGTGGTGAGGAGAATCTGGTAGGGCCTGTTCCACCGGCGGGCTTTCCAATTCCCCCCTTCTCAGGTCTTTCACCACGATCCAGTCCCCTGGCTCCAAGTCGTGCAGTTTCTGTTCTGTGGCCCTTTGGGAGAGCGTCCTTTACCTGTTTGTGAATATCAGAAAGCACAGAGGACAGGTTTGCACAATAAAGCAACATTTCATCCTTGGATCAAGCTTTGCTGAAAAGTAAGCCACAGGTCTTTGTCGTCCCCCCCATGTTCTTGTGTCAAAACTCATAACCTGTTTCTTTGTCTCTGGTTGTGGAATGGTTTAGATGGCTTCAATGCGTTTGGGTGAGAGGGTTTTCCCCTCTGCTGTGATCACATGACCCAAAAAGGTGACTTCCTCTGAGACAAACTGTAATTTTAGACAGACTGGCTTTGTGGCCATTATCAGCCAGATGATTCAGCAGGGCCAGTGTATCTCATACACAGGTGGAGCAGATCATGAGGTCATCAACATACTGCAAGAGAGCACTGCCTGCTGGCAAGTTGAGTGAATCCAAGTTGTCTTTTAAAGCTGCATTGAAAATAGTTGGTGATTCACAGAATACACAGCCAGGTAAACGTGTGCATTTTACCCTCAAATGAAGATACAAATGGCTATCTGGATCAACTGGAATGCTGAAAAAAGCATTTGCCAAATCAATAACAAAGAACCATTTACTGTCAGAAGGAACTTGTGAAATGATTGTGTGTGGATTGGAACATTTGGAGTGTGTGCATGGACTGCTGCATTTACTGCTTGCAGATCCCAAATCTCCATTCATCAGGCTGGCCAGCATCTCTTATGTTTTTCACAGGAAAAAATTGGTGTTCATACAGGAGACTTTTCACATGAAACGAGAGATTCAAACACTGGTTTTGATGCCATCAACTGCTTCTTTTTCAATGGTTACTGATTTTTGCATGGTCTGTATGTAGATTTTGGTGCGATCACAACTGGTTTGGCGCCTTTGATCAATCCTACATCATATTTGTGTTTTGCCCACAAACAAGATGGCACCTGATTTAACTCAGGAATTTCAGAAATGTCGTTTACAAAATTGTAACATTTGTGGCCTCCTATACCAGTGTGTTGTTGACAGAGTTGAGTGCAGTGTCATTCTCCACTGATCAGGTCTTCCTTGCCGTACTTCACAAAACACTCTTTACAGGACAGTGTGTTTGGACAGCAAAAATGAATGTTTAAGCTTTCCCTCAATGTCATCATAGCATGTGAGTGGGACTGTGTACCTCTCTAGTACAGCAGTACCTGATGCTGCTACCGATTTAGCATATCTGCCGCTCATTTTTGGGATGGGTTAATATCTTTTTGTCTGATCACTGACTCTGTTACCTCCGAATCCATTTTATCAATCAGTTTTCACTTGTAATTTTACTCTTTTACACTCTCACTTTTTTTGTGCGCGGTGTTAAAATTACCAAGTGAGAATGAGTTTCCCCAAAAAAGTTTTGAATCAATTACCGTACCAGTGCATTAAATTAGATTAAATCCTTCCCTGGACCCGAAGCTTCTTTGATTGTACAGCGGTTTTCCAGTACCTGGCCTGTTGACATGTCTGTCACAGCCCCCCCAAGTGGCGAGAATTCACTTACCACAAAGACAAGGTTGTTCACACAAAGAAAAAAGGGATTCGTCAGGCCCCCACATCTCCACCCTCTTGTACGGGGGAGGTTGAGGTTAGAGTCCCAGGCTCTAGCTGTGCACAATCTCCACCTGCAGCTCCTCGAGTCGCCGATGCCGTCTCGCACGAGTGACACTTCTGATAACAAAATTGTTATGGGAATCTTCTGTTGAATAAAGCACAGAGTCAACGGTTGTCTTTCCGTAGGTTTAATTCATACGTTTGCAAACAGACCCATTGCACTCCTCAAGCATGGCACGCCACAATGAGTACCGAGTACAATAGATTACAGGTTAAATGCAAAAGAAACAAGGTTACGTCCGGAGACGAAAAGGAAAACATCTTCTGGAGACTACACAACGGTGTAGCACTGAGAGAAAAGCCGTCAAAGATTACACAGCTATGCAGCCCTGTATCAGCCCCTGTCCTTGATGGGGCGAGGTGCCCTGTCAGCTTACTGACAGGTGGAAAGGTACTAAACATATGATATTTCATAAGGCACAATTGTACAAGTACAACACAAATGGTCAAGATTATTAATAAATCACAATTATCGTGAATCATATGAGAATTTCCAATAAAATATCATCCACTGACGGTAGAGAGAGAGTATGTATCACCAGTGTCACTAAAACTGAAGTCAGCCATGACATACGAGCAGTGAAAAGCATTAATAACTATTTGTTGCAACATTGTATTTTTTGTAAATACAGGTTCTTCACAGGTACTTTTTGTCCCATTTCCAGAGGTGAAATAAGTATTCAGAGGCTTTAGTTATGCAAAGGTTGTAATGTCACAGTGTAAGAATAGTTAGTGAGGATGCTCTCAGATCATTTTTATCAGTTAATAAGTTCATACAAAGTGCAGTAAACAGATTTTTAAAACAGAGCCAATTCTCCTGTCTTGCCACAGTTCCTCTGTATCAGTGTCTTCTGTCTCCTCATGTAATCTCAGACTGACTCCATGAAGAAAATGAGATTGGGGCTCTGTTGCAGGACTCCTTGTTCTGACTGACTGCATGTATGGGATGAGCATCAGGTTGCAAAATGGATTCAGGACCTAATGGTATTGTGTGATAAAAGGTGGCCAGCTGCTTATACTGTTGATACTGCTGTGATGCTATATGTTGTATGTAAAATCTTAAAGAGGAAACTTAACACCCCCTAGAAATCTTGTTTTTTGTTGACCTCCAATGGTTAAACTTCTCACCTTGCTGCAGTGATATACAGGTGTTCCCCAGCCCCCAGTGACATCACTGTTGTGCGTGTTTACAGACACAAACCCATCAATGATATTACCTTCAGTCAGAGGTAAAACTGGTTTTAAAGTTTAAACCAGAGAGCAGGAAGACATGGCTTCTCAGTCTGGTGTTCAGTTACTTTTTTAAAGCAACTAAACCTTTTCACTTGCACCACCTCAGGGAAGTGTAGGTATACACAGACTGCCCTTGACTGACTCATCTGCCTTGGCTTCATGTTGGTTTTGTTGTAGCATTGTAGTGATAAAATCCTTATAGGATATTCAGTTTGGTGAATCAATTTCCAGCAAAGCTTCACTCCATCCTTACTACAGGTCTAATCAGCCAGAGTAACTGACAACCCCTGTGCAGGACTGTCTAAGTGTCTAACATTTTTCATAGTATATACACAGTGCTAAATTCACAGTACTATCCATCTGAGGCTCAGTTTCACAGCAACAATAATATTGTACAAAAAAACAGTAATGAACATTATGAACCATGAGCTTACAACACTTTGAACGAAAGACAAAAGCTTAACATGTTTGGATCACGTTTTTTTATTGAAAATGTACATCAATGGAACTAAAGTAAGATACTGAATAATTTGTAGTGTGGGAGAGTTTTTGACTACAAGAGGTGATGACTGATACTAGAAAAATGTATGGCAATTTCTGACACCAAAATGTTACTTTACACTCAAGAGCCACGTCCAAAGATCATAGGTAATAAACAACAAGTCTCCACTTCAATACACAAAATATATCCTTATAAATTATATAAATGCACGAGTATCATTTTTTTAAATACTCCTATCTGGGACTCAGTTCAACTCCATCTTATTCTAGTATTTGGCAAAATGGGAGCTGAAATCATAGGACAGAGCAAATATACATTAATAATATGCACCATGTTGAAGAAAACAGCAATGACGTTGAAGTTGACTGTAAAACTGAGTTATTAGGGGATAAAAACAAGCAGGTCAAAGGTCAAAGATCACAGCGGTAATGAAATAAAAAGATGCATGCAAAATATAGAATAGGCTTGTGAATATTAAAGCACAGTGTGTAATAAAAAAAGGCCATGACATGTGACCTCCATGGTATTCAGCAGTGACATGTAAACATGGGCACCATAAAAATTAAGTGCCAAGTGTAAATATTGCTTTGGCTTTTGCATGACTATGACTCTAATTTAATTCTGCTGTTTATTTTTGATAATCAGAAAACCTGGAAGCAGGCGCATTTAATTTCCAACTGTACTAGTTTCAAGAAAGCAACATGTCTATTCATTATAGTGTACCTTCATAACACATTACACATAGTGCGTTAAGTGCTTCTGTCCTTGATGGTTTTTGTTTAATCAGCAAGCCTTGATGTCTCAGTAGCGTTTTATTCTAAATGAGCGCTAAGTATTAAGAATCCTATTGAAGAGATGAGTGCATAGTGCAGTCATTGCAATTTTATTTCAAGTAAAGATCAAATAATGACTTCAACCTACGAGTCCTATAAATGTGTAAACCCCCACTGATGACTTCTATGAACTACAAGAGTCCGCTTTATATACATTAAGACACAATAGCAGATTTAAACTGTGCCCACTTCCCAACCTGCCTGGGTTTAGAGCTTCATTAGGTGGTCAGAAATACCATGCGAGTCCACATAAGGCCATATTCAAACAAAAGGAGATGCAATGGGGGAGAAAATATAAAAGGTAGATAACAGCGAGAAAAAACAGGAAGAGGTAAAGGGTGCTTAGTTTCTTGCTGAAGCTGCAATTCCCCTCTTCAGGTGGTCAAGACAGATTAAAAGAAGCTGAAGAGACAAAGAGAAAGAGAGCCAGCAGTTAGAGGAGTTGGGGCAAAGCAGAAATGCTTGTAAAAACTTGAGGGCCAAAGAGTCAAAGATTTAGGAGTGCATCCGATATCAGGGAGAAAACTGATCATAAATATATGATTATACAGTCATTCAAACAATACATCAAGTGTGAATAATGAGAAGATATTGTGCCCACTGACGATGCTGCATCAATCTTTAAAACAGTGAATAAATCCTGTGGGAAGTGTTATAATATAATTCCACATGATTGTCTACATGCCCTATAGTGATCAAAAGGTAAATGTGCTGTCCAAATATTACAATAAATGAATGCATGCATGTAATCTCCATCACAACTTCAGTGGAGAAGGGTGTTAGTCACAGCAAAAAAAACACAGTACATGTATAAGCATCAGCAGTGGCAACAGAGCAAGAATTAATCGCTCAGTGTGAGGTTAGAGCTGCAGTGAAACACAAATACACATTAACCCATATTAGAGCAAAGTAATGATTAAGAAACCCTGAAGGACGGGGGTCCACAAAGCCTCTGGTCACATTTGAGGTACTCAGTACCCACAAAGGCTGGTTCCCTTAGCAAAGCTTGAGGGCTGAGGACCTACTCAGTGCAGAGCCAGGGATTACTGCAAAGGAAGAGTGAAACCACACAGACCAGTGAGCTGAGGGTTAGGAGGAGGGAATGGCTCTACTCTAGATGTATTTTAACCCTGATGTCATGTGGAACCAAAGTGTTTCTTTTTTAATGCGGCAGCGTCTTGAAACCAAGATACGTTTCTCTTTCAAGCAACCTTCAACCTTGAAATGGTGAAAACAAAAGGAATGACTGAGGTAGGAGACGCCCTGTTGATCCTGAGCTAAAAGAAATAAACATACCTGAAGATTGTAAATGCACCGGACCAAGAGAAACAATAAAAAATTGACATTGAGATGTTAAGTAAAGCTGTGAGGAAACTTAGGACCACTGTCTGCTAAAAATACAGATATAAACAAAGGAGACATCAACATTCATTCACTGCATACCCTCTTTACCCACTGAGGTTCGTTAAACTTTCATGTAATCTCCTAATTTACAGCAGTATTAGTCATACACAATGATTATGGCCACAGTTGTAACATTTGGTGAAATTGGCCTTTATTTATTTTCTTTTGAGATATTGTATTTTTTATGCGTAACACGGATACAAACAACACTGGTCCCTGCAGGACAATGGACATCACGAGGAATGACTTTTAAATGTGCCTTCATAATAAGTCAAATAAAAAGAAAGTTACAATTGCACTGACAACATTAATATATACTTAAAAATATCACATTTGTGTGTGTAAAAAAAAAAAAGTGCAAATGTGAAAGCTAATACAAATATGCACAAAACACATGACAATGAATGAGGTATGGGAGAAGTGGCAAAGAGATTAGGCTCACATCTTCTCATGCATCAGGCTAAAGTGAAACAACATCAGCAAAGGGACATAAATACCAAAAATAGAGAACGAGATCTCTGTTTCTATTTTTTACTTCAAGCCCAAACTTGTACGGCCGCAGTAATAACTAGTGGAACTTTTAATGTTTTAATGGAACTTTTAATGTAAGATTTTTATGGAGTGCTATCCTATTTATGGTCATCATTTTCACAGCAGCTACCATTTAACGTATATGTATTCAGTAATTACCTCTTTAAATGTAGTTTTCATTGTTAGCGGCAGGGTCCGCCATTTCTGAGCTAGATTTCAAACTGCCTTCACACACACAGTATTCACAGTAAATAATGTGACCATATAATCAAACATTACTGTAAATTTATCTCATCAGACTCACTGTTTATGGTTCCCTCTAATAAAGCCGTGTCAGAGCCATACTGCTACTTGCACTTTCCTGCTGCTGCTGCTTCACGCTGAAAAGCATTCAACTGATGAAACGTGGTGCCTTTTACTGTGAAGCAATCACAGCAAACGTAATGTATCTGTCACTAAGATTAGCGCCAGGGTGTAACTACTTGCGTCGTATGCAGCATGGAATCAGATTGTAGTTGCACATGATGGTAAAAGGCCAAGTTCTGACAGATTTCTTACATTTTTTAAAACCAAAACAATGAGTTTGTGTGGCTACACAGTAAACAGCTACACCAGTCGCTCTGCTGTTGTATTTCTGACAAAGTAGCTGCTCAGCGCTGTAGTATAAAACCACACTTGCTGTTAACATGGTAATCACTGGTGTCAACTGAAATCTTAAGGATTATAACCTTTAACTAATAACAAACTAGCTCAACCCAAAGCCAACTGTTAAGTAATTACTACCTACTAAGAAATATGTTTATGACTGTTGTTTACAGTTACTCCATAGGCTGCTGTTGCACTGAGTTTGTAAAATTAAAAATCACTAAGCTGAAGATGGATCAGGGTTATGCAACATTAGCTTCAACCATCCTCGCATCAATCCTCAGTGGCTTTAATTCTTTCTTCACTCTCAGGTCCCAGTGTCTGATGCATGTTTCTCTTTAGCCTCAATACATTTCTGCCCATCACAACAGTAGTCATGTATGTTAATATTAAAAAAAGCTCACTCCATCATGCAAAGAAACCACTGAATATAAAACAAATATGGAATGCATTTTTTGTCAATTTGCATAAAAAGACACGCTGAATAATTGCTTGTACAAACCAAATAATAGACAAGCATCATTCAGCATAAACAGGTGATGTAAACTGATAGCAATGCCCAGCGTCTTCCACAGAGCAGGGGGGGGGGAAGCATGTGGAGGGTTGAATTACGGGAGTTTGGGGTGAGGGTGGGGGAGGGGGGCACGGTAAAGGATGATGGGGTGGAAACTCATTCACAGCAGGATGGCCACAAGGGAGCACTTTTTCTACAGGGATCCTAAGCTGGAAATGAGAGAGAAGGGCTGTTATTGCTTCCTTTGAGTTAAAACATCATCACGACACACACTGTTTCACATCGATGACATCACATCAACATTAGTGACCAGATGGTATTCAGAGGAAATCATGCTTTCAAGGCAACACAAAAGGTTTGAGTGAACAGAGGTGAGTTTTCAAGTACAGTCATCTACTTCTTTGAATCAATAAAATGTGTTTTTTCTACTTAGAGGTTTTGTCCCACCCCTGGGCTTTAAACAATGCGTCTGATTGTCTTCCTCACTGCCCAGCATTATCAACCAGCAGCTTGTTTTCAGCTGCTTTAATTGTCTCGAGCTGCTTGAGGAGTTTACAGATTGCGAGACAGATGTCTTCCTTCACTCCTATCCTCCCCAGCAGTTGAGTCTCCACAACATCTCTCTGCGGATTTCGCTTTTGTATCCACTCGAGAGGGGAGAGATTGCGAGAGGAGGGGGTGGGGGGGTCATCATATGGCTGTGAGATCAACAAAACATGTCATCCTTACAAACAGAGATGGGCCCGGAGGCTGTTTGCTGCTCTGGTGTGACCTGTTAGTCTCAGTTCAGCCTTGAATGGCTCTTTGTGCAAGAGCGGGGGACGAGTGGGGAAGGACTTGGGAGAGCGACAAAAAGGAGACTGTTGTGGATTTAGGGAGGCAGATGGGGCAGTACATCAAATGCTTGTGTGGGGATCTAATAAAGTGGTTGATTTAGAAGCTGGCACAGGGACGATAAACACTGCTGACTCGAGGATATGATCGACACAGATGTTACCAATGACACACTGTAGGCTTGCAACACCGCACCCATTTCTCAGACTGATCACATTAAAACAACTATAAAAGGGCAAATTAAATGCATGTGGATTTTATATTAAACAGCTTTCAAAGGTTGATTTAATTGTGGTTATATTCTAATTCAGAGAATGTAGGTAGAAGGTAGGTGTGTGCACAGTAGAACTGCAACTAACAATTATTTTAATTAGACTCATGTGCTGACAGTTTTCTTCTATCAGTTGATGAATCATGTTGTCTACACTATATATATATATATATATATATATATATATATATATATATATATATATATATATATATAAAAACAAGCCAATTAGTTGACTGACAGAACATTAATTGACAACTATTGTGGTAACTGATCAATCATTTTTATAGTTGCACCTTCTCAAATGTGAAGATTGGCTACTTTTATTTGACATATATGAAAGTAAACAAAATATCTTTAGATTTTGGGATGATGGTTAATAAATGTGAATACATCACCTTGGGCTGTTGACCAACATTCTTCCACTGTATTCTGACAAATGACTGATTGATTGATTGATTGAGCTGGCGGATTATGAAAATGATCATGAAAATAAACCCCAATAATTTACACACACTACTACCATTTAAGACAAAAACAAGCATTAAATCCTTACATATGTGAAGCTGGAACCAGCGAAATAATGATTAATCAAAATAGTTGACAATTAGTTTTCTTTTGATTGACTAATTGATTAACAGTTGCAGTTCTAAAACTGAGAGCATCTATATACTGGATTAGAGATCTTCAGATCTGATAGAGTTGAAATGTTGCCTTTTTTCAGTGCAATAGTTTTTGGTGCTTTGATTCAGTATGCGAAATTATTCATATGTATTCAATAAATTAATATTTCTAGCTTTTATTTTATTTATTTATTTGGTAGTGTAACTCAAGAAGGGAGTCTTACCAGAAAAGGTGCCTCATGCAGCATGCAGCAAGTGTGGGAGAAGTTAACTGGAAAACATTATGGATGCAACATAGGTGACACATGCACTCACAGGACAGATTCACATCTACACAATGAGCAGCAATCAATAACTTTGTCTCCTGGGTACTGAGGAAAACAGACTTTAACCTGAAGGTTAAATACAAATCAACGTAATTATTATTCACTTAACATTTCAAGAGCAAGACCTGTCTAGTCAGTTTTTATCAGTGACCCACAGACAAAGCTAAAGTTCCACAGCTGCCCCTTATTGGGAGAGAAAAATGTTCCAGGCAGAGCTCAAACAGAGAGAGGAAGTGGCTGTGAAGAGAATAAATTAACAGGGAAGAAAATAAAGCAACAAGAACCTTCTCAGTGCAAGTGTCTTCTTCCTTTTCTAACAGGCACGGAGTCACATCAGCTTCAACACACAACCAGGAGTTTGTTACCAACATGAAGGGACTGACAATGTCAGCAGCACAGTGCAACCATATTTGAACACATCTGGCTGCACACACACCACACACACACACACACACACACACACTTACACAAGCTGCCTCCTGTCCAGTCATAATTTCATTAAAAACCTATTTACATAAACTGTGAGGGGGAAAAGCAGAAACAATGTCAGGAATACCAAGAAATGGAGAGATTATATAAATACATTAACACCAGGGTATTGGCTGTTGAGAAGGAGGAAACTGATTGATAGTTTCCTAGATGCAAATGAAACAATTAATTACTGTGATCTGAAAAATCTGTACTTTGTTTATCAGTTCCTTTTCTAATGCAACTATTTAACAGAGTTGTAATAAAAGTTTTTTTTACAGAAATCTGTTTGTAGTGTTTAATTTCATCATCTACTTTGCTTGAGCCATCAGCAACATTTAATTGCAGAGTGATGATTTCTGTTGACAGTTGGCTTCCTTTCAACTATTTAGATGAGGATTGCTCGTCATTATCTCCAAACCCCACCCCACCCTCTCTGCCCCTCTTATGTTCCTCATTGGTGATGGATTATGAGCTCTGGTCAGCTCTGTTTCCATGGAATTCAGTGCTAACTATGTTATTATATGGAGGGCATTAAGCCGAGGAATTCCTAGGCACCAGGCGTTTTTGTCAGGATACAGCTGCATATTTGTTGGCAAGGAACAAAGTATGATGCACAAAATATGGACCCATAAGGCTTAGAAACAGTTTATATCCATGTACTGAAGTGAACTCAAACATAAAATTTTAAGGCCATTCTCTGAACAGTGCCCAGAAACTAATTTGGCAAATGATCAACATCTGAAATGTCTGTGTAGTAATGTGTGGCCTTGTTCCAACCAGGTTCATAGTATGCAGGCTTTTCCAATCCTCATACAACTGAAAGCAGTCTCCTGCACCTGTGGTATAAGGATAAAGACACCGGGGGGAAGAGAACAATACTTACTTTTTCCTCTCTTTGTCCCTCTTGAGTGTGGTAGAGCCCCTGCCTGCTGAGCTTGGTTCTGCAAGAGCTCTGCTGCAGTCTTTTTCTGTTTGAACGTGTTGAGCTCGTCGTCCAGGGACTTCTTCTTTTCCTCCAGTTTCTTTTTCTCATCCTGGTGGAGTTTCTTCAGACGGTCAAACTTCTCGTGCAGCTGCGTGGCAGTGACAGAGGAAACATAACTTTTGTGTTATTCAAGACGTGCAGAAACCTCAAACATTAGTGATGTAGTTGATGTTTCAGGATAGGCTCATATCCATATGCAGTAACAATACCTCTTTCTCTGCTTCTTTAAGCTCGGCTTCCTTCTCTTTGACTCTTTGGACAAACATTTGCCTCATTTCTTCTTCTTTCTTCTGCAGCTCACCCATGAACTCGTTCCTCTTAGCTTCATACGTCTCCTGCAGACTGCCAAAGGGAAATGAGAGAGAGAATAAAAATGAATAAGAGAAACATCACACTGACATATGCACTAGGGGTGATAGGTTAAAAATTTCCTACCAGCCACACATGATTTATGAATTGACTTAGATTTTCAGCACCAACTGATTGGATGGCAACGACTAAAACCATCTTAATTGTCATTTAATCGCTGCCCTGTTTTGTGAAAGATGAAAATCAGTGCAGCAAGAACATGCATAATTTGGCCTAATTCCAAATGCTGCATGCTTTGAACTGCGCTTCACAAGTTAATTATTCACTAGGATGAATTTTCAAGGAGGCAGACCATTAAAGTAACAAAGTAAAATGTCGAAAATCACCCTTCCCCAAAAAACAGCTGGCGGTGGACTTGGCTAATGTAGCCGTCAAATCACCAAACCTGACTATACACTGTACTACACATCGGATGCACACAAACTGAAACTGGTGCATGGGTTCCAATGATAAGTGGAGAGAAATACAAAATGAAACAGAGAGCAGCGTAGAAACAAACAGATGTAGGTAGAAAGCAAGATAAATCTAAGT
>NW_026116642.1:0-3357 GCF_001640805.2 Lates calcarifer
TTAAGCTATCGTAAAATTATATTTATTATTACCTTTTTTTGCACCAGAACAGCCTCTAAATGCACCTTGTGAAATGATTTTTGTATTATTGTTTGGCTCGATACTTTGGTGAAAATAACCACCAGTGAGGTGAGTGAGGTGAGGATGGATGGTACCATTCATAACTGTGCTGACCACCAACTTAAGCATCTATTTGTAATTGTTGCATTTTGCATATTAGCCTATAGATCCACTACTCTTTATTGATTCCATGTGTCATATTTGCATTGTTGGTATTCTATCTATATATCATTAATATGGCCAGACTTTGGTACCAGTGCAATATGAGCCTTAAAGGAATGATTTGGCATTTTGGGAAATACACTTATGATACCACTGCCATGTCTGTCCAGTCGAGAGCCAGGCTGGTTAGCTTAGCATAAATGCTGGGGAACAGAGGGAACTGGCTCTGCCTGAAGGTAAAGACATTACCTACTGTTGTTACTTTTGACGATTTAATGAAAGATATTAAGAGCAGGAAAACATTAGTTAACATCTTATAAAGCGCACAGCATCACATGATATTATTAAATCCCCCGCTCTCTACAGAATGACTGTGTCACACCATGGAAACAAGAGCTGTTCCAGTTCAGTTTTCAAAAAATGAAATCTTTCTCTCTAAACTCAAACTCAAACTGAGCAATAAGCCAATAACAATCCAGCATCAGAAAGGAAGTGCTTTTGAATTCATGTCTCATTTGACAGCTTGTGTATGATTAATTACTCTTCTGGGCTCATTTTGAGTTTGTATGAATGTGTGTGTGTGTGTGTGTTTTGTATGGATCTGATAATCTGAGAGTGGAAGAGGCAGAAGTATTTACAGGCTATTAGCTAACATGTAGGAAGGGAATATATAACTTGCTGTGGTATACTTAATGTTTATTCTGTTAATGTAAACAACTACAAGACACCATCCCTTGTATTTTGTGACAAAGTCAAATTCACAAGTAAACGGAAGCTCTCGCTCCATGATTTGGGTCAAAAATGAGAGCTGTTGTGGCCGGCTCCTGAGTCCTGGCTGCAGTCCTTGTGCCCATGAAAAAGAGCCTTTACAGAGCGCCTTCTTTTTAAAATGCAGGGGGGGGGGTGGTGGAGGTGGGGCTTGAATATACATAAGAGGCTAAGACAGTCCACCAGTCCAATTTGGCACAACATCACCAGACAATTTGCTGTTGCTTAACCTATACGAGGAAGCTGATTGGGTCTTTCCATTCATTTAGACTCTCTTTATCCTCTCCTGGGGCTTGTTAGAAAATAATCCTCTTGGATCGGCCTCTTTTGGAAGAGAAACACCGCATTAGTGATGAGCACAGGCAGGTTACTCAGAACTGAAGCTTTATCCTGGATGTCGGATGTGGACAACGTGACTGGGGGCCAGTCCAGGACTTGGTCCTGCAGCCTGTGTGGGACTACCTTCACCAGAACCACCATGACCTCCTGAGGAGCCCTCTCTTCCCTGTGGTCCTGTCTGTCACCACCTACTTCTTCCTGGTTGCTCTTTACACCGTGTTGGACCTGCTGGCTCCCACCTGGCCCTTTATCAACCGCTACAGGCTCCATCCTGACAGACCGGTCACCTGGCCTAACATCTGGACTACGCTGGGTGTGACTATCTACAACACCTGCTTTATATCTTCCCTGCCGCAGTTGCCCAGTGGCTGTGAGGCCGCCCACCCCGCTGCCTCGTGAAGCACCCACTCTCTGGAGCTTCTTCCTGGGCATCCTGGGTTGCATGGTAGTCTTTGACTTTCAGTATTACCTTTGGCACCTGTTGCACCATCGGGTTCCCTGGTTGTACCGCACCTTCCACGCTGTGCACCACCAGTACAACCAGCCTTTCAGCCTGGTCACCCAGTACCTGTCTGGCTGGGAGTTATTCAGCGTTGGATTTTGGGCTACAGTGGACCCCATCCTCCTCCAGTGCCACTGCCTCACAACATGGGGCTTCATGGTCTTCAACGTCTACGTTTCCACCGAGGACCACTGTGGCTATGACTTCCCGTGGGCCATGCATAACCTGGTGCCCTTTGGCCTCTGGGGTGGTACGCCCAAGCATGATGCTCACCACCAGCGGCCCGGCACTAACTTTGCCCCATTCTTTTCTCACTGGGACTGGCTTGGAGGCACCCACACTGTGCCAACTCCCTCCAGCCACGCTGCCACAGGAGAGCCAGACGAGATGAAAGGGAGAAAAGACTAAAGAGCTTGAATTAATCTCTCATTGACTCTGTCACTCTTTTACTCAATCCGCCTCTTTTGTACCTGCTCTCATTCCAACACGCTTTTTTTCTCTCTACCCTCCTGAAGATCAGTCTCTCTCTTTCCTGTTTCCCTGCTTTTCTCTCTCTTTGATATTATTGTATTGATTGGCTCTGCTCTCTGCTCTCTAACAGAACATGGATATTCTTCACAGTTTAAGAGATGATTATCACTCTAACATTTCTTGACCTTTCTGGTAAGTTGTTGAGAGGAACGATTTTTAATGTTTTGTGTACAATGAAGATATAGATTATCCTGTACTGTTGTACTATGTACATTTATCTCTTATTCATAGAGATTTTCCCATTTATGTTCATGTATTCATGTATTGTTATTCTGTCCCCATGTTATTCTCAGGTCTGTTTCCATACATGTGTAACATGTTTTGAGCTTCCTTGAAAAGAAAAGTTAAAATAAATAAAACCACTGATTTGAGATTTTGTTTTGTTTGTTCACTAAGAAGCTCTCACTGAGAATTTGCTGACGGTGGATGGTGTGATCTGTCAGAGTGATTACACACACATTAGCACGTACATTCATCCCTCTCTCCCTCCTCAGCACTGACCCTCTCACTCACACGCATGAATAGCAGTCTTTTAGCTGCATCCCAGTATGATGCGTGGGCGCAATACTAATCTATCATCCTCTCTCTTTGAGACAAAATGCTCTTACCGGAAGAGTTTTTCATTAAACTCCCAAAAAAGAAAATAACTTTGCGGTGGCAAGTCTTCACATGTGAACACACAGACTAAGTATTTTAAGAATGTCTGTGAATTCGCAGCAGCAGGTGTTGATACTTTGAAATACTCTGCTACGTTTTGGAATGATTCCTGTGTGAACAACAGATTTTTCCCTACCAATTTAACTTTTTTTGGTAATGAAAAACATAAAATCGTGTGGTTGTGTTGGGTCAGAATTTCCTCAAATAAATGGTCATTCAAATAAAATTCTAATTGGAATCATCATCATGTTTGTTTTTACAGAATCTTGAGTTTTTACTGACATATGATCTTATTTAAACTTCAACAAATAAACCAGCAGAGGTCACTTTACCAACCA
>NW_026116643.1:0-11665 GCF_001640805.2 Lates calcarifer
TGTGTGTGCGCGTGTGTGTACATCTTGAACTGTGGAGCTCCAGCGGTCCAGACAGACAGACAGCGCTACCTACTTGCCACTCTGACCCAGACAAGTTGGCAGCCGGCCCGTGTGCATTACACCGGCACCTCAAATACAACCTTCAAGGAGCGTCGGGCAAGTGAAAATAAACCGTGGGTTTGTTGCAAAAGGTGCGAACCACGCTCTGTCAAGAAGTTTTGTTAGTTTGTCTGAGCGGGCAGACCCGGACTGCAGACCTTTAACGGTGCAAAACTGACACTCTGCAAATGTAGATAAAATGCGTAAATGTTTCCAAAATGTTTCCTTTTTTTTTTCCATGTAAACCCCCCTCCCTCCCTCCCTCCAACCCCCACCCCAGGAAACTCTGTCTGAACTCACGGTGCCAAATATGAGCAGTTCAACTGGCTAAATGCTGGTTTGTAAACACTGTCCGCTTCCCTGAGAGTGGATTTAAACGCTCACACGAAATCTGCCCCGACTAAAGTGCCTGAAAGACATCGACCTACTCTCTCAACAGTTAAGAGGAGATATTTACCACGCTCATCTTCATTGTCAGCTCCGGTCCAACAGTGCAGGGAGAGCTCAGGACAAAAGACTGTGAAGTTCCGCGCACAAACCTCCTCAGCTCTCCTCTTTTCATCTCCTTTTTGACTCTGCCATCCTCACAAACTGCAGTGTGATTCTCCCCTTCAGAGCAGCAGCAGCAGTATCTCAGACACTGTCACACTCACACACACACGCACGCACACACACATACACACACACACACACTCACTCACAAAAAAAAAAAAAAAAAAGTCAGCCTTGGATTTCTTCCAGCAGCAGAAGGGTCTATTTCCAGCCTATCAGTCGTCTTTATAATCTAGACTTTGTGTTCTTGTTGGTGCTGCTGCTGCTGCTGCTGCTGCTGCTGCTGGTGGTGGTGGTGGTGTCTCTGAGTGGCTTAAAAAGTTAGTTGAGGTTGCAGAGGGTGTTCTGCCACCTCACAAACCGCCACAGCAGACTTGCTCTAGAGAAAAAAAAAAAAAAAAAGCGCATGCAAACACCAGCTATAGTTGGCTTGGAGCTGCTCCTCCTCACTACATTGCAGAGACCGGGTATGTCCCACTCCCGGACAGCTTCAAATTGGCAGCTTTTTCGGGTTGGGAGGGAGGTGTGTGTGGGGGGGTGGGGGGGTTACTGGGGTTGACGTCAGTGCAGATGTGCCTCTCTCTCTCTCTCTCTCTCTCTCTCTCTCTCTGTCTCTCCTCTCTCTCTCTCTCTCTCTCTCCATCAGCTGTGCGCATGTCTATCAGTGCTGCCCTGAAATAACACTTCAACTTCAGCCCTTTAAGAAAATACCTCTAAAGAGAAGGTGGAGGGGGGGGTTAACTCTCACATCACATCATTTACTTTATAGTAGTTAAACAACAATGAAAGTAAAAGTGCTGCATTCTAAAAGTACAGAAATATCTGTAACAAAATCAGAAGTGGGAAGTAACTAAGAACATTTACTCAAGGAGAGTACTTAAGTACAATCCGGAGGTACTTGTGTTTTCTTTTCATGCAGTTTTATACCTCTGCTCCACTTACTTTTGGTTGTTTGACAGTTGTAGTTACTGGTACTCCAGAAAAGATTTTCTGCATATAAAATATAATGAGAGCTTATAAAATATGATTCCTTGCTGTAAATCAAACTCAGATGTGAAGATCTGCTGCTCTTTCTTTGGATTATTTGAACAATTTTAATTTATTTATTTAATAATTTTGAGGCTTAGACCATAACAAACACTGTAAAGGAGACACTTTGACTCCTGCTTGTGAGAGCAATTCTCACTATGTCCTGAATTTTGAAAAACCAGTTAATTGATTAATCAAGAAAATAATCTAATCAAGGTTTAACGAGCTACAAACAGTACAATGCTGCTTAAACACCAATGCATCAGCAATAATAATCTAATGACATAGTATAAAACATAAACAGAGTATAAAATAATACAGTGCTCACAGGGTCCAGTTGCTGGATCCAGAGTTATGAGGACTTTTACTTTTAACACTTTAAGTACATTTTCACTGCTTGAGTTTTTCTACTCAAGCAGTGAATCTGAATATGTCCTCCATCATTTAAAATACTGAATTCAAACCTTTACTCAAGTAAAAGTACAGAATCAGCAATGGAAAGTGATGAAGTGCATTTACTCCTTAAGTACAATTTTAAGGGGCTGTACTGTACTTTACATTACATTTACTTGAGTATTTTCACATTTTGCTACTTTCTATTTGTCCTCCATAACATCTGGGAGGGACATACTCTACTTTTTACTGCACTACGTTTACATAGCTTTACTTTTCAGATCATGATCTTAGCTCCATCTTGACAGTGTTAATCCTGCTTAGACTTAATGCATCAATAAAATAGTCAAATAATGTATATAAAAAACAACACTCTTAATATGTGCTATGTAGTATAATGAGCACTTTTACTGTTGATACTTTAAGTACATTTTGCTGGTAATAATTCTGAAGGTAGCTAACTACATCTATTCAAGTACTGTACCTTGAGGTACTTATACTTTACTTGAGAATTTTCCATTTTGGTACTTTCTACATGTATTCCACCACATCTCAGAGGGAAATATTGTATTTTTTTACTCCACTTTCTTACTTTTCAGATTAAGATTTTACATTAAAAACACATGAAAATCATTTGAAATAAAACACATTAATCATATTAAACCAGTGGATACCAACCCTTTGACCTGCAGTGGAGAAAGTATTCAGATTCTTTACTATACTGCTTTAAAAGTAAATGTCCTGTATTGAAAATGTTACTTAAGTAAAAGTACATAACTATTATCAACAAAATAAACTCAAAGTTTAAAAAATTTAGCAAATTTTAACTAACATACTGTTAGGTAGTTTAGTTTGCATTTCATAAACTGATCATATGTTTTGTTTTGTTTCTGTAAAGTCTTAGTTTGTAACTAGTAACTATAACTGTCAAAATAATGTAGTGTAGTAAGTAAAAAAAAAAAAAGTGCAATATTTCCCTGTGAACTGCAGCAGAGTAGAGGTATGAAGTAGAGTAAAATTGAAATTTAATTATCAAGTGAAGTACAAATACTTAAGTCAAGTCAAGTATAGAGTTATCTCGAGACGCTGTAAAGTATATTCTTATGTTCAGAACTTGAGTAAATGCACTTTGTTATATTCCATCATTGTTAACTTGTGACTCTTGAAATAAAAATCAGTGTCTAGCTGGGGCTTCTTGTCACATTTCAGATGTTTATGAGTTGTTAGCAGTTCCACCATAGAGACATTTAAATAACCGTTTCAAGTCGAAAGAGGAAAAACTCTCCGATATTTAACAAAAAGTAAAAGATTAGAGAAAACACAACACAAATTTGTATAAAAAATTTTTTGTTTTTACTTCTCTGCCATTAATCATGTCATGACCCCCCAGATTCATCTTGACCTTTGGAGCGGCCCAACCCTTAGGTCTGGAACCTCTGGACTAAATTACTGAAACTATATATAAGGTAGTAAAAACTAACAACAAAATACTTACTTACACATTTATGCATCAGTATTAACTATTTGTTAATGACAAAAATAACTATAAATCAGTCAAAGCCCTTCTTTGTGCAGAACAAGTACTTTTACTTTTGATACTCTGAGAGCATTTTGCTTTGAATGCAGGACTTGTAATGGAGTAAATTTACACTGTGGTATTGATACTTTTACTTCAGCAAAAGATGAAAATACTTCTTCCACGACTATAAGTAAAAGTAGTGGCAAGCGAAAGTCCTGAATTAAAAATTTAGGTTAAAAAAAAAAAGTACTGAAGTATCAACAGTAAAATGTACTTAAAGTCTAAAAGGAAAAGTATTTCTTACACAGAATGTCCCCTGTCAGTGTTATAATACTTTGATGTTGTAGTTGGTAAATTGTCCTGGGTAAATTTACTCTCCACCATGGCAAGTAGTAATATTATGCAGTGTAAGTGTGGTGGATGGTGCTATGAGTGACAGCAGAGGATTACCCAGCAACCACAAATATCAACAAGGAACAATATCAGAAAAAAGAACATATCCTGACATTTGTTTGGCACTAACTTTGACTTTAATAGATGAAAACTGATGTCATGCTAAAAAAAAATATACACAGGTGTGACTGACATCAGCTGGATTAACTATGTAGTATCCTGAAAGGCAGTAATAATCAAATAAATGTCAGGCTTCTCAGAATACACAGCTTAATGGCAATAAGGAATCAGATTTTAAAGTCAGAATATCAGTGGATATTCACTCTGAGCAAAAGTTGAAGTATTTTAAGGGTCTGCTGTAGTGGAGCCTAATGGCAACCCCATGTATTTTGGTGTAATTTAGCCCATGTCTATCTTTAGCATGTCGGAAATTGAAAATCATGCCTATTCCTGAGTTGTAGTTACAGCTGCTCATTACGTAGGAGTCTATATCATTACGGCCAGGTCGTCATTTCGTGCTCTCCTGCATGGCCTGAGTAGGTGGCAGCCAGATGCTAGGAGGCAGCGCCACCATGTGTCTGCAAAAAGCATTGCAAGAGTTTGGAAGGTGTAAAGTTCAGTTAGTGTTTTCAATGTATTTTTAAGAAAAACACACTCATATAATCACCAGATTATATTTATCCCTGAAACCTGTGCACTCTGCCCTTTCAAAGATAATTTCAGCTCAAATTACTTGCTGTATTCTATGTTGCTGTGGAACAGGACAAGGTGTGCCCGCATTATGACATTTATAACTCACATAATATGTGCAATAGACTGCACATGCACAATAAAAGTGTATCACTTAGCACCTTTGTTCAGAGGTGGAGAAGGAGCAATTAATACTGATGCATTAATATGTAAACAGCCTTTTTATGTCGTGGATGGCAGAGATCAAGGTGATTCTATATATTCTACTGTGTGGTTTAATTTACTGTATAAAATGCATCATTATAGGTTTTTAAAATGTGAATAATCAGTAAAATAAAATACACACAAAAATCACCGTTAAGTTAGAGTACTCAAGTAATGTACAGGCACTTCAGAACTGAACTTAAAATACTCGAGTAAATGAAACTTAGTTACTTTCCACCTCTGCCCCTTCTTCTCGCTTTAGTTGATATGGATGAACTAGTTTAAATCGCCAAAATAAAACAGAGAAAAGAGACCAAAAAAGTTACAGTTTTGTTGTTATAGCAGATGTTTGTTGATAAAGGTGTATTCAAAACGATATTTTATGCTCATTTTAAATCATTCACAGTTCAAAATTTGTCTCTTGCTCATTTGTCATTTCCATCTGAAATTATGAAAAATTTATGAAAATTAACAATGTGTGTGTGTGTGTGTTCCCTAAAATGAGAGCAGGTCATTAAGATCAAGCTGTTAATTATGACTCTCAATGTGACTGTGAAAACAATGTACAGTTGAGGTTTATTGCAGTTTTGTGGGCTGGATGTAGGTGTGTTTAGGTGTCCTTTGCTGGGACTATCTGCACAATAAAAGAGTGATAAACGCTGTAACATCATTCGTCATTTCCTTTGATCACTCATAAAGACTCACATTGCTTCCTGGTCTCAATCTGTTGTCCAGGAGCCTCTGGTGGTCGGTTTTATCAGCCTTCAACTCTCAAGCCATCTGGTAAGATTTACCTCCTAATGACCGCTTGACACGGATAGCTTTACTGGTATGTTCCAGGTCCATATTGTTTGATGTTCAAAAGAGGTGTAATTTACGATTATCTCTGCTGGGGAAGATACAGAAGTAATGATCACAAAATAGGCCACAGCTCTTCAACGTTAGGCTCAGGGACAGAGATAAGAACTAACATCAGTGACAGATCTTTTTCATCGCACACAGAATATCCTGATCATGGCTGTGACCAACCAACCAGGCAGATACCAACCTTCTGATTTCCAGACAGGCCTGTGTGATTTCTGTGATGACTGTGGAACTTGTGAGCATTCTCTTCATATTGAAAAACATTTTTTTTGGTAGATTAAAATATTTTAAAAAGTTAAGACTACATTGGAATGTAAGACATAGTGTGTATTTTCATTATTATGCATTTCTTGTCCCTCTGCTTCAGGCTGCTATGGTCTGTGTTGCTACCCATGCCTGGGCTGTACCATTGCCAGTGACATGGACGAGTGCTGCCTGTGTGGTCTGAGCATGGCCATCCGCAGCGTCTACAGGACCAAATACAACATCAATGTAAGTGTTGAGTGAATATCTGGAGCTGGCTGAGAGCATTAATTAATTCAAAATCCTCTTTAAATACATATGCGTTAGCAGCATGTACTCCAACAGAAAAGTGCTCATTCTACAGTGATGTGAGTGATATATTATTATATCTGACATTATTTTTTAAAACTGATGGATCAATGTGTAAGTAGCCATTTTACTGTTGAAGTTTACATTCTGCATTTTTCTCCCAGTCCAGTTTGTGAAATAATGGAGAGTTTTACCTCTGAAACAGGCTGAAACGTTCAATTTTTAAAGGATAGGTTCTCAATTTTTAAAAACATAGTCAGGTATCAAACAGGTCCCGTTCATACCGGTTGTTAAAAGACTCCTCCTCTATAAAGCTTTTAGAGAAAAGGAGAAAAAAATAAGTATAGTTTTGGGTAGATGTATTTTTTCTGCCATGCTGGTGGCATGTCTCTGTGGATAGCAATGTCAGTCTGTTTGTCTGCCAGTCCACCATTTTGGTCTACTATCTCAACAACTATCGAATGAATTGGTATGAAATTTTGTACAGACATTCATAGTCCACTGAGGATGATGGTGCTCTCCTGATTAGCACTATAATCAGGTCAAAGATGCCTTGTCCTTGTTCCCTACCACCAATAATCTTGCAACCCACTGATTCTTGTCAGAATTTCCTGTGGAGATCCCCAACCCCAAGGCTGGGACACACCTGTGTACATAATGATAAAGTTGGGTTTCAAAATCTTGAGTGCCATTGTTGCGTTTGGCAAACAAAGTAATTCTGATAAAGATTATTGCCATCAACCCCACCAAATCCAACAGAAACTCTTACATTCTACTGGAAAAAAAAACAGTGATTCAGTTTGGATTACACTGGGACTGCAAACTAAGACCTCTAACTAAGATCTCTGTGTTTGTAGGGTTCACTGTGCAATGACTTTATGGTGGTCATGTGCTGTCCCGTCTGTGCTACCTGCCAACTAAAGAGAGATATTGACCGCAGGAAGGGAGCAAGGCATTTTCTGAAAGGGTAAGAACCTTGTAATGGCTCTGAAACACATACACACGCACATATACATATATACCACCTCATGAATACCTGTTGTGTTATCTTTAAGTTTATGGAGCTGTTGAAACCATGGAAAATCATTTGTTTATTTTATGCCCTCTAGATACTGCTGTGGCGCCAGAGAGGTTGTAAATCTGCCAGGACTGCTGTGCTGTTGAAGAATTTAAAGATACAGCCCATTCTCTTCCTGATTCATTCAATTGTTGATTAAATGGTGTAATGCCTATTATAACCTTTAATGGGAAATGATCGTTGAAATGTTTCTTTTTCTGTATTTTCGACAATCCTCTGATGAAAACAACTTTCATATCTTTCAGCCAGTTAAACATTAAGAGGCTGGGGGTGCACCTTTACCAGTGGGGAACAGTATCATGATTTATTGTTACCATAAAATGCAATTTTAACTATGATGTCCTTAGCAGTTGGCTAAAAGTGGGGAAACCTAAACTGCACAGCACTGCCATTAGTTTGGACTGCAGACAGGAACACAGCATGTATAGTTTTTTTTTCCATTAGTAACATCAGTCTGAAGCTTGATTACAGGTATATCTTATGTGTTCAAACTATACATGAATAACATTGCCTTCAGCAATCACCTTAGGGGTGGAACGTGTATTAAGTGGACCCTGATGATCTTCTGATCTGGATACTAAATGAGTATAATGTTTTTAAAGGTGTACCTTAATAAAAAAAATAACTTGTAACTTCAAATAGTGCAGGCGGTCCATTGTTTTCTTCCCCTACTTGACTGTGGCTACTCCAGCATCTATGGATTACTGTTTTATAAACCTGCTTTTAGTTTAGTTTTTCTTTTTTCACTGAGACCAATCTTACTATTAAAAACAGTAGCAGCATGGCTCTGAGGTGACTAATTGTTGTTTAGTCTATAAAATGTCTAGAAATTGAGAAAAATGTCCATCCCTGTTTCTCTGAGGTGATGCTTCAGATTACTGATTCTGTTCAAACAACACTCTAAAACTCAAGAGATATTCAGTTTACAATAACATGAAACAGACAAGAGCAACACAAGACTGATTGTTGCAGCTCTGCTCTAGGGAGGGAAATGTCGGTCTGTTATCTCTACAATATCTCAACAACTATTAGATGGATTGGCACAAAATTCTGTATAGATAATCATGATCCCTAGAGGACAAACCTGACTGACTTGGGTGATCCACTTATGTTTCATCTAGCAGCACCAGCAAGTCAAAGTTTACCCTGTGAAATATCTCAGCATCTACTTGCTGGATTGGCACCAAATTGATGGTTCCCAGACGATGAATCTTACTGACCATGGTGATCCTCTTACTTTTCCTCTAGTGCCATCAACTGAAATATTTAATTAATCCAAAGATTTGGTTGATGACCAAATACCTGAAAACTAACAATATTTCCATCAGCTTCAGCTGTATTTTGTGCATAATGCTAATTAGCAAGTGCTAACACAATAAACCAAATGGTAACATTAAACTTACTAAACATTAACATCTTAACATTTTATTATCATTCTATTACTTTATTTCCCTTTAAGACAGAGGTTCCCAAAACCTAATAAAAAAGTCTCTGACTTGAGGGTTATGTCATTATGCAGCTTAACACATGTCCACAAATCTGCTTTGCTTTTGGTCCTCATTATGTCCTGCTTTCCAAGTAAGTGAATTTTTACAAACTAAGAATCTTGGAGCATAGCTACTGTAACTACCATATTCTTTATCAAATGAACAAAGCCTGAATTACAAAAAGGTAAAATTCTAACTTAGACTTTGTTTGATATTCTTCTTATACTGTACAGATAATTACAGCCTACCAGGTGCAAGGGTAAGAGTTTTTTTAAACTGAATTTATCAGAAAAGTTGTGTATTATATGCACATATAAAACACACATTTTTCAGCATGAATCACTTCAGCCCAGATGTCAGAACAATTGTTGGGTCTCTGTTTATATTAGAAAGAGCAGGGTCTGTACGTGTGAAAAGTGCCCCAAGATAACTTCTGCTGTGAATTCCTGCTATATAAATAATATTGACTTGACTCTATGTATGGAGTTCTGTATCTGTCTCAGTGGAAAATTTAGAGATACCTAAGCTCTCCAACTACTTTAATTTACATGAATATTTTCCATCTCTATCATCCAGTGCTCTCTCAGGGCGAGAAGAACAAACATCCTGGTAGCTAAAAGAGGATGTTGATAGGAAAGCTGCTGTAAAAAAACCAGTGAATAGCCACTGAAGCAGAAAATAAACTTAAATGACATGACCAGGACGGTGAACAATTTCTCTCGGCTTTGAATTTATTTCTCTTTGCTGAAATTACATTAGGGTGGACCAGGAGATGTGCAAGACACAACAAATCAAGAGCTACTTGACAGATATTGCTGTTTCATTTGTAAAGTTTGTTAAGTTAAAAACACGAGAATGTGTTTGAACGCAAAAGCTTAAATAGACCGATTGTTCGCATCTTTTCACTTCTTTTTGACCCAATGACATGACAAGACAACTATCTGAAGAATCATAACCAAGGTCACACCCAGAGGTTACACAATACCTCTCCTGTGATTACATCTATGCCAGACAGATCTGAAATATTGAGAAATGTTGAATTGTTATTCCCATGGCCCAAAGTAATAAAACAGTGCTCACTGAGAATTTACCAAAAAGAGAAACATCTCAAATGAGTGATGGTGATACCAGAGGGTTCTAAGTGGGTGCTTCCATTACCGTGACTCAAGTGGTGATGTTGTTGAACAGGAAGACAAAACTTGCTGAGGAGCCATTTAGGGGATTTTTTTTTTTTTTTTTTTTGGGTGGGGATGTTTACTGGGTCATCTGGGTTTCCATAGCTTGAGCGGCCCACTCTGGAGCAGCCTGACGGATCTTTTCTAGGAGGTTGTTGACTTGGAAACACAGAGACTGGATCTGTTTGTCCCAGGTAGGAAGGGGTTCACGAGCTGCATGATAAAAAGGAATGATTAAGGGAGAGGAAATCAAACACATTTCTGTATGTTCAAACTCTGTATGTGACTTATCTGTCACAGCACTGCCCCTTTCAATAACCTAGGAATGTGCTTTATGGTGTTTCATTCACTCCTGTGTGAAGAGGCTGCCCCCTATTGGCTGCAGATATGACGTAACTGTAATGAATCCCAGACTACTTATAACACTGAACACCAAGTTTGTGCAAGTCTGATTGATATTCATGACAGTTTGGTGGAGCTGAACTAAACAATAAGATCTACAAAGAATTTCCCTTCATGGACAGTACTGTCTAACATCTGTGAAATGTTGCATTTGTGTTGAAATTTAATGAACGGTAATTGTCAATGCCAAGTTCTGTTTTACATGCAATGTAAAAAACACACTGGCTGTCATTACTTACTCTCAAAGTGTACAATTCCATCTATTGGTCAATGAAGCCATTCATGCGTCCTTCAGTGATCATCTGGGATGCAATCTTCTCAGCCTACAGACAAAAAACAGAAACTAGGATCTCTATGTACAACATGGAAAAAACAGCGACACAAATTATACTTGTAAAGTAAAAAAGACAAAACTAGTTTGGATTCAGTTTGTTAATTTCTTTATCTAATCCATGTCTCACCTTTGCTGGAGGGATTTCCAACAGTGCTCCTAGTTCTTCAAAAGTGATGTTGTTGTAGAGTTTACTCGCAGACAGGAGGTTGTGTTCAATCACAGCTCTGTCAAGGATGCTGGAGCCTGAGACAGAAGAATGTGAGAGAAAGAGAGCATTTTAAAACAACAGTCAATCTTTTGTTACAATATTCTTGTGCGTGGTCAAAAGTTTGTACTGAGGATCATGCAAATTATCTTTTAAATGTGGTTCATCATGTATGCTACCGCATTTATTCAAGTCTTTCCAATTGCCAATTTTTCCAGTCTTGCACACATGAGAGTGTTAGCAAATCTAAAATGAAGGCAGTCACTCTATACTGGCCATAAAAGGGAGGGGTCAGTAAACTCTAATTGCACTTTGGCAAATGCACTGTTATTGAGACACCATTTACTTTACAGCAAGGCTGAACCTTATCAACTGTGTCAATTTCTCCCACACCTTCCAGCTGATGTGGGACTGACACTAATGTCTGCTGTATATCTCTCTCCACTGGTCATCTTCCACCATTCGCAGGGCATTGAGTTTGAAGATTCTAAAACACCCAATTTTCCCCAAAATTCCCATTATTAATTCTGACTCCATAAATGATTAGAGTTACGTATGCACAAATAGTTTTCAATTCACCACTGTAAATAGCATCTACTACTTATGCTAGTTGTGACTATTTCAACATGAATACATTTAGATTTTCCTTTCTGTGCTTCTCTGTCAATGTGTGTCAATATTAGCTAATG
>NW_026116644.1:0-9723 GCF_001640805.2 Lates calcarifer
GCCTGAAATTCAGCTCTTCAAGCTTCCAGGTCCATTTTCCTCCTTGTTTTCCAGGACTGCTCTTGATTCTTGTTGCTAGATCTGCAGCTCTTTCTTCCGTTTCCCTCAGAGCAGCCTGGAGCACAGAGATCTCTGCTCTCGGTCTCTGCAGCTCGGCATCTTTCTCCTCCATAATCTGGCTGACTGCAGTGTCTGTGATTTCTTGTAAATCATTCATTCGGAAGAAGATCATTTTCTCCATTTTCTCCTCCACGGACGGCTTGGTGTTAAGAACCTCAGTCCCCCTGCTCTTATACGTCTTGTCCAGAGCCGAACGCAAACATCCGGACGAACCACTTCCTCCTCCTTGGCCTTCTGTTTTCTCATTTCTGCCTGAAATTCAGCTCTTCAAGCTTGCAGGTCCATTCTTCCTCCTTGTTTTCCAGGACTGCTCTTGATTCTCGTTGCTAGATCTGCAGCTCTTCTTCCGTTTCCCTCAGCAGCCTGGAGCACAGAGATCTCTGCTCTCGGTCTCTGCAGCTCGGCATCTTTCTCTCCATAATCTGGCTGACTGCAGTGTTTGTGATTTCTTGTAAATCATCAAACTGAGGGCCTCCTGTTTGTCATTTCTCTTCGCCTGAAATTAGGGATGCACCGATACCCATACCAGCATGGGTATCTGTCCGATACCCTGTTCCTGTACTCGTACTCGTATTCATAAAAGTGTCCTGATACCACAGCACCCGATACCACTTTAAGGCAGCGTGACGTTCAGTTGGGCTGTCAGGTGCTAATTGAGAGCAAGGAGGAGCAATGTCGGCGGTGTGGAGGTATTTCAAAGTGGATGATGGTGACAAAAGTAAAACGGACTGCAAATTATGCTCTGCAAAGTTGTCAAGGGGAGGGACGAAAGCGAATACTTTCAACACAAGCAATCTGATAAAACATCTAAAAAAAACAACACGATGCTGAGTTCAAAGAGGGTTAGGGTCAGTCACAGCAATTTCTTACAGCCAGAGAATGAAACAATATCTGATGAAAATGAAACATGTTTTCAAGTAAATGTAAGAAGTGTAATGGTATTAATAATTATTCATACTCAAATGTAAGTACTTGTACTGTAATTGGATTGAAAAAATGTGGTATCGGTGCATCCCTACCTGAAATTCAGCTCCTCACCTTTGCAGGTCCACTCTTCCTCCTTGTTTTCTAGGACCACTCTTGATTCTCCTTGCCAGACTTTTTTCTCAAGAAGCTCTTCATTATCAACATGGGGGTTTGATGTCAGACCCTCGACATCAAACTGAAGAACCTCTGTGTTCTCCTCCTCGGGGATGTCCAGCTCAGGCTCTGAAGCAGGTGTTTCTGGATCCAGGCTCTGCAGGCAGGTCAGTTCAGTCTCTGTGCTGGACAGTACGAGCTCTGTCACATATGGAAGAGTTTGGCCTTGGCAGACATTAGATCTTCTTTCACGCGCATCTCCCAGCCCTAAATGTGGGACTTGACGAGAAAGTGCAGACTGGTGTCATCTGATTCCATCTTTCTTTGTGTTGATGTGTTTCAGTGAACGACACTCGAGTATGTAGTCCTTTATGCTGAACTTCAGTTACTGAGTGAAGGGTAGAATATTTTGAGTGTGTAAAAAATTTCTGAAGCCTTCTATTGCTTTCAGACATCACAGCTTTTGTGACATCATCAAAGAACACTATAGTAGCACAAATCGTAACCGTAGTAACCATCCACC
Source organism: Lates calcarifer (assembly GCF_001640805.2). Taxonomy (NCBI): domain Eukaryota; kingdom Metazoa; phylum Chordata; class Actinopteri; family Centropomidae; genus Lates; species Lates calcarifer. The sequence goes on from NW_026116644.1 coordinate 1,724, forward strand.
TTTGATGTGTGAATTTAAAACCCTATCCATAGCATGTTCTGTGGTTGCCAGGGTAACAGAAAGTGCAGCTCAAATAAATGGAGGAATCTCTGGAATGTCATATGATGGGATGATGGTTTATGAAGTTTTGGCAGATTATGATGTGATTCCAGGTTTGCCAACTCTCCCGCTTCTGGCGTGTGACACATGCTTTCACTCTCAATCTCACACTCTCACGCTGCCTGTCTCTGCAGCTCGGCGTCTTTCTCCTCCATAATCTGGCTGACTGCAGTGTCTGTGATTTCTTGTAAATCATTCATTCGGAAGAAGACCATTTTCTCCATTTTCTCCTCCACGGACGGCTTGGTGTTAAGAACCTCAGTCCCCCTGCTCTTATACGTCTTGTCCAGAGCCGAACGCAAACATCCGGACGAACCACTTCCTCCTCCTTGGCCTTCTGTTTTCTCATTTCTGCCTGAAATTCAGCTCTTCAAGCTTCCAGGTCCATTCTTCCTCCTTGTTTTCCAGGACTGCTCTTGATTCTCGTTGCTAGATCTGCAGCTCTTCTTCCGTTTTCCCTCAGAGCAGCCTGGAGCACAGAGATCTCTGCTCTCGGTCTCTGCAGCTCGGCATCTTTCTCCTCCATAATCTGGCTGACTGCAGTGTTTGTGATTTCTTGTAAATCATCAAACTGAGGGCCTCCTGTTTGTCATTTCTCTTCGCCTGAAATTAGGGATGCACCGATACCCATACCAGCATGGGGTATCTGTCCGATACCCTGTTCCTGTACTCGTACTCGTATTCATAAAAGTGTCCTGATACCACAGCACCCGATACCACTTTAAGGCAGCGTGACGTTCAGTTGGGCTGTCAGGTGCTAATTGAGAGCAAGGAGGAGCAATGTCGGCGGTGTGGAGGTATTTCAAAGTGGATGATGGTGACAAAAGTAAAACGGACTGCAAATTATGCTCTGCAAAGTTGTCAAGGGGAGGGACGAAAGCGAATACTTTCAACACAAGCAATCTGATAAAACATCTAAAAAAAACAACACGATGCTGAGTTCAAAGAGGGTTAGGGTCAGTCACAGCAATTTCTTACAGCCAGAGAATGAAACAATATCTGATGAAAATGAAACATGTTTTCAAGTAAATGTAAGAAGTGTAATGGTATTAATAATTATTCATACTCAAATGTAAGTACTTGTACTTGTAATTGGATTGAAAAAATGTGGTATCGGTGCATCCCTACCTGAAATTCAGCTCCTCACCTTTGCAGGTCCACTCTTCCTCCTTGTTTTCTAGGACCACTCTTGATTCTCCTTGCCAGACTTTTTTCTCAAGAAGCTCTTCATTATCAACATGGGGGTTTGATGTCAGACCCTCGACATCAAACTGAAGAACCTCTGTGTTCTCCTCCTCGGGGATGTCCAGCTCAGGCTCTGAAGCAGGTGTTTCTGGATCCAGGCTCTGCAGGCAGGTCAGTTCAGTCTCTGTGCTGGACAGTACGAGCTCTGTCACATATGGAAGAGTTTGGCCTTGGCAGACATTAGATCTTCTTTCACGCGCATCTCCCAGCCCTAAATGTGGGACTTGACGAGAAAGTGCAGACTGGTGTCATCTGATTCCATCTTTCTTTGTGTTGATGTGTTTCAGTGAACGACACTCGAGTATGTAGTCCTTTATGCTGAACTTCAGTTACTGAGTGAAGGGTAGAATATTTTGAGTGTGTAAAAAATTTCTGAAGCCTTCTATTGCTTTCAGACATCACAGCTTTTGTGACATCATCAAAGAACACTATAGTAGCACAAATCGTAACCGTAGTAACCATCCACCTTTGATGTGTGAATTTAAAACCCTATCCATAGCATGTTCTGTGGTTGCCAGGGTAACAGAAAGTGCAGCTCAAATAAATGGAGGAATCTCTGGAATGTCATATGATGGGATGAGTGGTTTATGAAGTTTTGGCAGATTATGATGTGATTCCAGGTTTGCCAACTCTCCCGCTTCTGGCGTGTGACACATGCTTTCACTCTCAATCTCACACTCTCACGCTGCCTGTCTCTGCAGCTCGGCGTCTTTCTCCTCCATAATCTGGCTGACTGCAGTGTCTGTGATTTCTTGTAAATCATTCATTCGGAAGAAGACCATTTTCTCCATTTTCTCCACGGACGGCTTGGTGTTAAGAACCTCAGTCCCCCTGCTCTTATACGTCTTGTCCAGAGCCGAACGCAAACATCCGGACGAACCACTTCCTCCTCCTTGGCCTTCTGTTTTCTCATTTCTGCCTGAAATTCAGCTCTTCAAGCTTCCAGGTCCATTCTTCCTCCTTGTTTTCCAGGACTGCTCTTGATTCTCGTTGCTAGATCTGCAGCTCTTCTTCCGTTTCCCTCAGAGCAGCCTGGAGCACAGAGATCTCTGCTCTCGGTCTCTGCAGCTCGGCATCTTTCTCCTCCATAATCTGGCTGACTGCAGTGTTTGTGATTTCTTGTAAATCATCAAACTGAGGGCCTCCTGTTTGTCATTTCTCTTCGCCTGAAATTAGGGATGCACCGATACCCATACCAGCATGGGGTATCTGTCCGATACCCTGTTCCTGTACTCGTACTCGTATTCATAAAAGTGTCCTGATACCACAGCACCCGATACCACTTTAAGGCAGCGTGACGTTCAGTTGGGCTGTCAGGTGCTAATTGAGAGCAAGGAGGAGCAATGTCGGCGGTGTGGAGGTATTTCAAAGTGGATGATGGTGACAAAAGTAAAACGGACTGCAAATTATGCTCTGCAAAGTTGTCAAGGGGAGGGACGAAAGCGAATACTTTCAACACAAGCAATCTGATAAAACATCTAAAAAAAACAACACGATGCTGAGTTCAAAGAGGGTTAGGGTCAGTCACAGCAATTTCTTACAGCCAGAGAATGAAACAATATCTGATGAAATGAAACATGTTTTCAAGTAAATGTAAGAAGTGTAATGGTATTAATAATTATTCATACTCAAAATGTAAGTACTTGTACTTGTAATTGGATTGAAAAAATGTGGTATCGGTGCATCCCTACCTGAAATTTCAGCTCCTCACCTTTCCAGGTCCACTCTTCCTCCTTGTTTTCTAGGACCACTCTTGATTCTCCTTGCCAGACTTTTTTCTCAAGAAGCTCTTCATTATCAACATGGGGGTTTGATGTCAGACCCTCGACATCAAACTGAAGAACCTCTGTGTTCTCCTCCTCGGGGATGTCCAGCTCAGGCTCTGAAGCAGGTGTTTCTGGATCCAGGCTCTGCAGGCAGGTCAGTTCAGTCTCTGTGCTGGACAGTACGAGCTCTGTCACATATGGAAGAGTTTGGCCTTGGCAGACATTAGATCTTCTTTCACGCGCATCTCCCAGCCCTAAATGTGGGACTTGACGAGAAAGTGCAGACTGGTGTCATCTGATTCCATCTTTCTTTGTGTTGATGTGTTTCAGTGAACGACACTCGAGTATGTAGTCCTTTATGCTGAACTTCAGTTACTGAGTGAAGGGTAGAATATTTGAGTGTGTAAAAAAATTTCTGAAGCCTTCTATTGCTTTCAGACATCACAGCTTTTGTGACATCATCAAAGAACACTATAGTAGCACAAATCGTAACCGTAGTAACCATCCACCTTTGATGTGTGAATTTAAAACCCTATCCATAGCATGTTCTGTGGTTGCCAGGGTAACAGAAAGTGCAGCTCAAATAAATGGAGGAATCTCTGGAATGTCATATGATGGGATGAGTGGTTTATGAAGTTTTGGCAGATTATGATGTGATTCCAGGTTTGCCAACTCTCCCGCTTCTGGCGTGTGACACATGCTTTCACTCTCAATCTCACACTCTCACGCTGCCTGTCTCTGCAGCTCGGCGTCTTTCTCCTCCATAATCTGGCTGACTGCAGTGTCTGTGATTTCTTGTAAATCATTCATTCGGAAGAAGACCATTTTCTCCATTTTCTCCTCCACGGACGGCTTGGTGTTAAGAACCTCAGTCCCCCTGCTCTTATACGTCTTGTCCAGAGCCGAACGCAAACATCCGGACGAACCACTTCCTCCTCCTTGGCCTTCTGTTTTCTCATTTCTGCCTGAAATTCAGCTCTTCAAGCTTCCAGGTCCATTCTTCCTCCTTGTTTTCCAGGACTGCTCTTGATTCTCGTTGCTAGATCTGCAGCTCTTCTTCCGTTTTCCTCAGAGCAGCCTGGAGCACAGAGATCTCTGCAGCTCGGCATCTTTCTCCTCCATAATCTGGCTGACTGCAGTGTTTGTGATTTTCTTGTAAATCATCAAACTGAGGGCCTCCTGTTTGTCAATTTCTCTTCGCCTGAAATTAGGGATGCACCGATACCCATACCAGCATGGGGTATCTGTCCGATACCCTGTTCCTGTACTCGTACTCATATTCATAAAAGTGTCCTGATACCACAGCACCCGATACCACTTTAAGGCAGCGTGACATTCAGTTGGGCTGTCAGGTGCTAATTGAGAGCAAGGAGGAGCAATGTCGGCGGTGTGGAGGTATTTCAAAGTGGATGATGGTGACAAAAGTAAAACGGACTGCAAATTATGCTCTGCAAAGTTGTCAAGGGGAGGGACGAAAGCGAATACTTTCAACACAAGCAATCTGATAAAACATCTAAAAAAAACAACACGATGCTGAGTTCAAAGAGGGTTAGGGTCAGTCACAGCAATTTCTTACAGCCAGAGAATGAAACAATATCTGATGAAAATGAAACATGTTTTCAAGTAAATGTAAGAAGTGTAATGGTATTAATAATTATTCATATTCAAATGTAAGTACTTGTAATTGGATTGAAAAAATGTGGTATCGGTGCATCCCTACCTGAAATTCAGCTCCTCACCTTTGCAGGTCCACTCTTCCTCCTTGTTTTCTAGGACCACTCTTGATTCTCCTTGCCAGACTTTTTTCTCAAGAAGTTCTTCATTATCAACATGGGGGTTTGATGTCAGACCCTCGACATCAAACTGAAGAACCTCTGTGTTCTCCTCCTCGGGGATGTCCAGCTCAGGCTCTGAAGCAGGTGTTTCTGGATCCAGGCTCTGCAGGCAGGTCAGTTCAGTCTCTGTGCTGGACAGTACGAGCTCTGTCACATATGGAAGAGTTTGGCCTTGGCAGACATTAGATCTTCTTTCACGCGCATCTCCCAGCCCTAAATGTGGGACTTGACGAGAAAGTGCAGACCGGTGTCGTCTGATTCCATCTTTCGTGTTGATGTGTTTCAGTGAACGACACTCGAGTATGTAGTCCTTTATGCTGAACTTCAGTTACTGAGTGAAGGGTAGAATATTTTGAGTGTGTAAGAAAATTCTGAAGCCTTCTATTGTTTTCAGACATCACAGCTTTTGTGACATCATCAAAGAACACTATAGTAACACAAATCGTAACCGTAGTAACCATCCACCTTTGATGTGTGAATTTAAAACCTTATCCATAGCATGTTCTGTGGTTGCCAGGGTAACAGAAAGTGCAGCTCAAATAAATGGAGGAATCTCTGGAATGTCATATGATGGGATGGGTGGTTGATGAAGTTTTGGCAGATTATGATGTGATTCCAGGTTTGCCAACTTTCCCGCTTCTGGCGTGTGACAGCAGTCCTGGAAAACGAGGTTTAACAGTGGACCTGGAAACGAAGAGCTGAATTTCAGGCTAACAGAAATGAGAAACAGGAGGCCAAGGAGGAGGAAGTGGTTCGTCCGGATGTTTGCGTGCGGCTCTGGACAAGACGTACAAGAGCAGGGGGACTGAGGTTCTTAACACCAAGCCGTCCGTGGAGGGGGCATCTCTCTTTGAATTGCCTCTCCTGAGGTTTCTTCCCATGGGGGAGTTTTGCCTCGTCTTAGAGAACTTGAACTGGTGGGGAACCCCCCCCACCCGCCCTCCCAAATAAAAGAAAAGCAATTTTATCGCTTTTCTTTTGTTTGTTGGGGGTTCCCCACCAGTTCAAGCTCCCTAAGAAGATGAGGAAAATTATCCCCCATGGGAAGAAACCTCAGGAGAGGGAATTCAAATAGAGATCCCCCCTCTCTTCTTAGAGAGCTTGGGGAGAACCTCAGTCCCTCTGCTCTTGTACAGCTCGTCCAGAACGGCACGCAAACATCCAGACGAACCACTTCCTTGGCCTTCTGTTTCTCATTTCTGTTAGCCTGAAATTCAGCTCTTCAAGCTTCCAGGTCCATTCTTCCTCCTTGTTTTCCAGGACTGCTCTTGATTCTTGTTGCTAGATCTGCAGCTCTTCTTCGGTTTCCCTCAGAGCAGCCTGGAGCACAGAGATCTCTGCTCTCTGCCTCTGCAGCTCGCCATCTTTCTCCTCCATAATCTGGCTGACTGCAGTGTCTGTGATTTCTTGTAAATCATTCATTCGGAAGAAGACCATTTTCTCCATTTTCTCCTCCACGGACGGCTTGGTGTTAAGAACCTCAGTCCCCCTGCTCTTATACGTCTTGTCCAGAGCCGAACGCAAACATCCGGACGAACCACTTCCTCCTCCTTGGCCTTCTGTTTTCTCATTTCTGCCTGAAATTCAGCTCTTCAAGCTTCCAGGTCCATTCTTCCTCCTTGTTTTCCAGGACTGCTCTTGATTCTCGTTGCTAGATCTGCAGCTCTTCTTCCGTTTCCCTCAGAGCAGCCTGCTCTCGGTCTCTGCAGCTCGGCATCTTTCTCCTCCATAATCTGGCTGACTGCAGTGTTTGTGATTTCTTGTAAATCATCAAACTGAGGGCCTCCTGTTTGTCATTTCTCTTCGCCTGAAATTAGGGATGCACCGATACCCATACCAGCATGGGGTATCTGTCCGATACCCTGTTCCTGTACTCGTACTCGTATTCATAAAAGTGTCCTGATACCACAGCACCCGATACCACTTTAAGGCAGCGTGACGTTCAGTTGGGCTGTCAGGTGCTAATTGAGAGCAAGGAGGAGCAATGTCGGCGGTGTGGAGGTATTTCAAAGTGGATGATGGTGACAAAAGTAAAACGGACTGCAAATTATGCTCTGCAAAGTTGTCAAGGGGAGGGACGAAAGCGAATACTTTCAACACAAGCAATCTGATAAAACATCTAAAAAAAACAACACGATGCTGAGTTCAAAGAGGGTTAGGGTCAGTCACAGCAATTTCTTACAGCCAGAGAATGAAACAATATCTGATGAAAATGAAACATGTTTTCAAGTAAATGTAAGAAGTGTAATGGTATTAATAATTATTCATACTCAAATGTAAGTACTTGTACTTGTAATTGGATTGAAAAAATGTGGTATCGGTGCATCCCTACCTGAAATTCAGCTCCTCACCTTTCCAGGTCCACTCTTCCTCCTTGTTTTCTAGGACCACTCTTGATTCTCCTTGCCAGACTTTTTTCTCAAGAAGCTCTTCATTATCAACATGGGGGTTGATGTCAGACCCTCGACATCAAACTGAAGAACCTCTGTGTTCTCCTCCTCGGGGATGTCCAGCTCAGGCTCTGAAGCAGGTGTTTCTGGATCCAGGCTCTGCAGGCAGGTCAGTTCAGTCTCTGTGCTGGACAGTACGAGCTCTGTCACATATGGAAGAGTTTGGCCTTGGCAGACATTAGATCTTCTTTCACGCGCATCTCCCAGCCCTAAATGTGGGACTTGACGAGAAAGTGCAGACTGGTGTCATCTGATTCCATCTTTCTTTGTGTTGATGTGTTTCAGTGAACGACACTCGAGTATGTAGTCCTTTATGCTGAACTTCAGTTACTGAGTGAAGGGTAGAATATTTTGAGTGTGTAAAAATTTCTGAAGCCTTCTATTGCTTTCAGACATCACAGCTTTTGTGACATCATCAAAGAACACTATAGTAGCACAAATCGTAACCGTAGTAAACCATCCTTTGATGTGTGAATTTAAAACCCTATCCATAGCATGTTCTGTGGTTGCCAGGGTAACAGAAAGTGCAGCTCAAATAAATGGAGGAATCTCTGGAATGTCATATGATGGGATGAGTGGTTTATGAAGTTTTGGCAGATTATGAT
>NW_026116645.1:0-12653 GCF_001640805.2 Lates calcarifer
ACCTTACTATACTATGACATTTTTGACATTTTTTAATGCCTTAGTATACTATATGAAGACATTTTTTGATGCTTTACTGTACTATGACATTTTTTGATGGTTTTTGATGCCTTACTGTACTATAATTTTTTTGACCATTTTTGACGCCATACTATATGATGACATTTTTTGACGACATTTGATGCCATACTATACTATGACCTTTTTTGACCACTTTTGACTCCTTACTATACTATGACATTTTTTGGTGATTTTTGACACCTTACTATACTATGACATTTGTTAATGCCTTAGTATACTATATGAAGACATTTTTTGATGCTTTACTGTACTATGACATTTTTTGATGGTTTTTGATGCCTTACTGTACTATATGATTTTTTGACATTTTTGACGCCATACTATATGATGACATTTTTTGACGACATTTGATGCCATACTATACTATGACATTTTTTGATGGTTTTTGATGCCTTACTGTACTATATGATTTTTTGACCTTTTGACGCCATACTATATGAGACATTTTTTGACGACATTTGATGCCATACTATACTATGACATTTTTTGATGGTTTTGACTCCTTACTGTACTATGACCTTTTTTGACCACTTTTGACTCCTTACTATACTGTGACATTTTTTGGTGATTTTTGACACCTTACTATACTATGACATTTTTGACATTTTTTAATGCCTTAGTATACTATATGAAGACATTTTTTGATGCTTTACTGTACTATGACATTTTTGATGGTTTTTTGATGCCTTACTGTACTATATGATTTTTTGACATTTTTGACGCCATACTATATGATGACATTTTTTTATGTTTTTTTTTGATGGCATTTTTATGACTTAGTATACTATAACATTTTTTGACACATTACTGACATTTTTTGACCGTTTTTGAGACCATGCTATAACATGACATTATTTGACGCCTTACTACACTATGATGGTTTTGACGCCATACTATACTGACATTTTTTGACCGTTTTTGACTCCTTACTATACTACAACATTTTTTGACGACATTGATGCCATACTATACTATTACATTTTTTGACCGTTTTGACGCTTTACTATACTATGATGTTTTTATGAGTTAGTATACTGTAACATTTTTTGACAATTTTTCATGCCTTACTATACTATGACATTTTTGACAGTTATGGACACATTACTGACATTTTTTGACCATTTTTGAGACCATACTATACTATGACATTTTTTTGGTGATTTTTGACACCTTACTATACTATGACATTTTTTAATGCCTTAGTATACTATATGAAGACATTTTTTGATGCTTTACTGTACTATGACATTTTTTGATGGTTTTTGATGCCTTACTGTACTATATGATTTTTTGACCATTTTTGACGCCATACTATATGATGACATTTTTTGACGACATTTGATGCCATACTATACTATGACCTTTTTGACCACTTTTGACTCCTTACTATACTATGACATTTTTTGGTGATTTTTGACACCTTACTATACTATGACATTTGTTAATGCCTTAGTATACTATATGAAGACATTTTTTGATGCTTTACTGTACTATGACATTTTTTGATGGTTTTTGATGCCTTACTGTACTATATGATTTTTTGACCATTTTTGACGCCATACTATATGATGACATTTTTTGACGACATTTGATGCCATACTATACTATGACATTTTTTGATGGTTTTTGATGCCTTACTGTACTATATGATTTTTTGACCATTTTTGACGCCATAACTATATGATGACATTTTTTGACGACATTTGATGCCATACTATACTATGACCCTTTATTTTGACCACTTTTGACTCCTTACTATACTGTGACATTTTTTGGTGATTTTTGACACCTTACTATACTATGACATTTTGACATTTTTTAATGCCTTAGTATACTATATGAAGACATTTTTTGATGCTTTACTTGTACTATGACATTTTTTGATGGTTTTTTGATGCCTTACTGTACTATATGATTTTTTGACCATTTTTGACGCCATACTATATGATGACATTTTTTGACGACATTTGATGCCATACTATACTATGACCTTTTTTGACCACTTTTGACTCCTTATACTATGACATTTTTTAATGCCTTAGTATACTATATGAAGACATTTTTGATGCTTTACTGTACTATGACATTTTTTGATGGTTTTTGATGCCTTACTGTACTATATGATTTTTTGACCATTTTTGACGCCATACTATATGATGACATTTTTTGACGACATTTGATGCCATACTATACTATGACATTTTTTGATGGTTTTTGACTCCTTACTGTACTATGACCTTTTTGACCACTTTTGACTCCTTACTATACTATGACATTTTTTGGTGATTTTTGACACCTTACTATACTATGACATTTTTGACATTTTTTAATGCCTTAGTATACTATATGAAGACATTTTTTTATGTTTTTTTTTTTGATGGCATTTTTGACTTAGTACTATAACATTTTTTGACACATTACTGACATTTTTTGACCGTTTTTGAGACCATGCTATAACATGACATTATTTGACGCCTTACTACACTATGATGGTTTTGACGCCATACTTACTGACATTTTTGACCGTTTTTTGACTCCTTACTATACTACAACATTTTTTGACGACATTTGATGCCATACTATACTATTACATTTTTTGACCGTTTTGACGCTTTACTATACTATGATGTTTTTATGAGTTAGTATACTGTAACATTTTTTGACAATTTTTCATGCCTTACTATACTATGACATTTTTGACAGTTATGGACACATTACTGACATTTTTTTGACCATTTTTGAGACCATACTATACTATGACATTTTTTGGTGATTTTTGACACCTTACTATACTATGACATTTTTGACATTTTTTAATGCCTTAGTATACTATATGAAGACATTTTTTGATGGTTTTTGATGCCTTACTGTACTATATGATTTTTTGACCATTTTTGACGCCATACTATATGATGACATTTTTTGACGACATTTGATGCCATACTATACTATGACCTTTTTTGACCACTTTTGACTCCTTACTATACTATGACATTTTTTTGGTGATTTTTGACACCTTACTATACTATGACATTTTTTAATGCCTTAGTATACTATATGAAGACATTTTTTGATGCTTTACTGTACTATGACATTTTTGATGGTTTTTGATGCCTTACTGTACTATATGATTTTTGACCATTTTTGACGCCATACTATATGATGACATTTTTTGACGACATTTGATGCCATACTATACTATGACATTTTTTGATGGTTTTTGATGCCTTACTGTACTATATGATTTTTTGACCATTTTTGACGCCATACTATATGATGACATTTTTTGACGACATTTGATGCCATACTATACTATGACATTTTTTGATGGTTTTGACTCCTTACTGTAACTATGACCTTTTTTGACCACTTTTGACTCCTTACTATACTATGACATTTTTTGGTGATTTTTGACACCTTACTATACTATGACATTTTTGACATTTTTTAATGCCTTAGTATACTATATGAAGACATTTTTTTATGTTTTTTTTTGATGGCATTTTTATGACTTAGTATACTATAACATTTTTTGACACATTACTGACATTTTTTGACCGTTTTTGAGACCCATGCTATAACATGACATTATTTGACGCCTTACTACACTATGATGGTTTTGACGCCATACTATACTGACATTTTTTGACCGTTTTTGACTCCTTACTATACTACAACATTTTTTGACGACATTTGATGCCATACTATACTATTACATTTTTTTGACCGTTTTGACGCTTTACTATACTATGATGTTTTTATGAGTTAGTATACTGTAACATTTTTTGACGATCTTTCATGCCTTACTATGCTATGACATTTTTGACAGTTATGGACACATTACTGACATTTTTTGACCATTTTTGAGACCATACTATACTATGACATTTTTTGGTGATTTTTGACACCTTACTATACTATGACATTTTTGACATTTTTTAATGCCTTAGTATACTATATGAAGACATTTTTGATGCTTTACTGTACTATGACATTTTTTGATGGTTTTTGATGCCTTACTGTACTATATGATTTTTTGACCATTTTTGACGCCATACTATATGATGACATTTTTTGACGACATTTGATGCCATACTATACTATGACCTTTTTTGACCACTTTTGACTCCTTACTATACTATGACATTTTTTGGTGATTTTTGACACCTTACTATACTATGACATTTGTTAATGCCTTAGTATACTATATGAAGACATTTTTTGATGCTTTACTGTACTATGACATTTTTTGACCGTTTTTGACTCCTTACTATACAACAACATTTTTTGACGACATTTGATGCCATACTATACTATCACATTTTTTGACCGTTTTGACGCTTTACTATACTATGATGTTTTTATGAGTTAGTATACTGTAACATTTTTTGACGATCTTTCATGCCTTACTATGCTATGACATTTTTGACAGTTATGGACACATTACTGACATTTTTTGACCATTTTTGAGACCATATACTATGACATTTTTTGGTGATTTTTGACACCTTACTATACTATGACATTTTTGACATTTTTTAATGCCTTAGTATACTATATGAAGACATTTTTTGATGGTTTTTGATGCCTTACTGTACTATATGATTTTTTGACCATTTTTGACGCCATACTATATGATGACATTTTTTGACGACATTTGATGCCATACTATACTATGACCTTTTTTGACACTTTTGACTCCTTACTATACTATGACATTTTTTTGGTGATTTTTGACACCTTACTATACTATGACATTTTTTAATGCCTTAGTATACTATATGAAGACATTTTTTGATGCTTTACTGTACTATGACATTTTTTGATTTTTTGATGCCTTACTGTACTATATGATTTTTGACCATTTTTGACGCATACTATATGATGACATTTTTGACGACATTTGATGCCATACTATACTATGACATTTTTGATGGTTTTTGATGCCTTACTGTACTATATGATTTTTTGACCATTTTTGACGCCATACTATATGATGACATTTTTTGACGACATTTGATGCCATACTATACTATGACATTTTTTGATGGTTTTTGACTCCTTACTGTACTATGACCTTTTTTGACCACTTTTGACTCCTTACTATACTGTGACATTTTTTGGTGATTTTTGACACCTTACTATACTATGACATTTTTGACATTTTTTAATGCCTTAGTATACTATATGAAGACATTTTTTGATGCTTTACTGTACTATGACATTTTTTGATGGTTTTTGATGCCTTACTGTACTATATGATTTTTTGACCATTTTTGACGCCATACTATATGATGACATTTTTTGACGACATTTGATGCCATACTATACTATGACATTTTTTGATGGTTTTTGACTCCTTACTGTACTATGACCTTTTTTGACCACTTTTGACTCCTTACTATACTATGACATTTTTTGGTGATTTTTGACACCTTACTATACTATGACATTTTTGACATTTTTTAATGCCTTAGTATACTGTATGAAGACATTTTTTTATGTTTTTTTTTTGATGGCATTTTTATGACTTAGTATACTATAACATTTTTTGACACATTACTGACATTTTTTGACCGTTTTTGAGACCATGCTATAACATGACATTATTTGACGCCTTACTACACTATGATGGTTTTGACGCCATACTATACTGACATTTTTTGACCGTTTTTGACTCCTTACTATACTACAACATTTTTTGACGACATTTGATGCCATACTATACTATTACATTTTTTGACCGTTTTGACGCTTTACTATACTATGATGTTTTTATGAGTTAGTATACTGTAACATTTTTTGACAATTTTTCATGCCTTACTATACTATGACATTTTTGACAGTTATGGACACATTACTGACATTTTTTGACCATTTTTGAGACCATACTATACTATGACATTTTTTGGTGATTTTTGACACCTTACTATACTATGACATTTTTTAATGCCTTAGTATACTATATGAAGACATTTTTTGATGCTTTACTGTACTATGACATTTTTTGATGGTTTTTGATGCCTTACTGTACTATATGATTTTTTGACCATTTTTGACGCCATACTATATGATGACATTTTTTGACGACATTTGATGCCATACTATACTATGACCTTTTTTGACCACTTTTGACTCCTTACTATACTATGACATTTTTTGGTGATTTTTGACACCTTACTATACTATGACATTTGTTAATGCCTTAGTATACTATATGAAGACATTTTTTGATGCTTTACTGTACTATGACATTTTTTGATGGTTTTTGATGCCTTACTGTACTATATGATTTTTTGACCATTTTTGACGCCATACTATATGATGACATTTTTTGACGACATTTGATGCCATACTATACTATGACATTTTTTGATGGTTTTTGATGCCTTACTGTACTATATGATTTTTTGACCATTTTTGACGCCATACTATATGATGACATTTTTTGACGACATTTGATGCCATACTATACTATGACCTTTTTTGACCACTTTTGACTCCTTACTATACTGTGACATTTTTTGGTGATTTTTGACACCTTACTATACTATGACATTTTTGACATTTTTTAATGCCTTAGTATACTATATGAAGACATTTTTTGATGCTTTACTGTACTATGACATTTTTTGATGGTTTTTGATGCCTTACTGTACTATATGATTTTTTGACCATTTTTGACGCCATACTATATGATGACATTTTTTGACGACATTTGATGCCATACTATACTATGACCTTTTTTGACCACTTTTGACTCCTTACTATACTATGACATTTTTTAATGCCTTAGTATACTATATGAAGACATTTTTTGATGCTTTACTGTACTATGACATTTTTTGATGGTTTTTGATGCCTTACTGTACTATATGATTTTTTGACCATTTTTGACGCCATACTATATGATGACATTTTTTTGACGACATTTGATGCCATACTATACTATGACATTTTTTGATGGTTTTTGACTCCTTACTGTACTATGACCTTTTTTGACCACTTTTGACTCCTTACTATACTATGACATTTTTTGGTGATTTTTGACACCTTACTATACTATGACATTTTTGACATTTTTTAATGCCTTAGTATACTATATGAAGACATTTTTTTATGTTTTTTTTTTGATGGCATTTTTATGACTTAGTATACTATAACATTTTTTGACACATTACTGACATTTTTTGACCGTTTTTGAGACCATGCTATAACATGACATTATTTGACGCCTTACTACACTATGATGGTTTTGACGCCATACTATACTGACATTTTTTGACCGTTTTTGACTCCTTACTATACTACAACATTTTTTGACGACATTTGATGCCATACTATACTATTACATTTTTTGACCGTTTTGACGCTTTACTATACTATGATGTTTTTATGAGTTAGTATACTGTAACATTTTTTGACAATTTTTCATGCCTTACTATACTATGACATTTTTGACAGTTATGGACACATTACTGACATTTTTTGACCATTTTTGAGACCATACTATACTATGACATTTTTTGGTGATTTTTGACACCTTACTATACTATGACATTTTTGACATTTTTTAATGCCTTAGTATACTATATGAAGACATTTTTTGATGGTTTTTGATGCCTTACTGTACTATATGATTTTTTGACCATTTTTGACGCCATACTATATGATGACATTTTTTGACGACATTTGATGCCATACTATACTATGACCTTTTTTGACCACTTTTGACTCCTTACTATACTATGACATTTTTTGGTGATTTTTGACACCTTACTATACTATGACATTTTTTAATGCCTTAGTATACTATATGAAGACATTTTTTGATGCTTTACTGTACTATGACATTTTTTGATGGTTTTTGATGCCTTACTGTACTATATGATTTTTTGACCATTTTTGACGCCATACTATATGATGACATTTTTTGACGACATTTGATGCCATACTATACTATGACATTTTTTGATGGTTTTTGATGCCTTACTGTACTATATGATTTTTTGACCATTTTTGACGCCATACTATATGATGACATTTTTTGACGACATTTGATGCCATACTATACTATGACATTTTTTGATGGTTTTTGACTCCTTACTGTACTATGACCTTTTTTTGACCACTTTTGACTCCTTACTATACTATGACATTTTTTGGTGATTTTTGACACCTTACTATACTATGACATTTTTGACATTTTTTAATGCCTTAGTATACTATATGAAGACATTTTTTTATGTTTTTTTTTTGATGGCATTTTTATGACTTAGTATACTATAACATTTTTTGACACATTACTGACATTTTTTGACCGTTTTTGAGACCATGCTATAACATGACATTATTTGACGCCTTACTACACTATGATGGTTTTGACGCCCATACTATACTGACATTTTTTGACCGTTTTTGACTCCTTACTATACTACAACATTTTTTGACGACATTTGATGCCATACTATACTATTACATTTTTTGACCGTTTTGACGCTTTACTATACTATGATGTTTTTATGAGTTAGTATACTGTAACATTTTTTGACAATCTTTTCATGCCTTACTATGCTATGACATTTTTTGACAGTTATGGACACATTACTGACATTTTTTGACCATTTTTGAGACCATACTATACTATGACATTTTTTTGGTGATTTTTGACACCTTACTATACTATGACATTTTTGACATTTTTTAATGCCTTAGTATACTATATGAAGACATTTTTTGATGCTTTACTGTACTATGACATTTTTTGATGGTTTTTGATGCCTTACTGTACTATATGATTTTTTGACCATTTTTGACGCCATACTATATGATGACATTTTTTGACGACATTTGATGCCATACTATACTATGACCTTTTTTGACCACTTTTGACTCCTTACTATACTATGACATTTTTTGGTGATTTTTGACACCTTACTATACTATGACATTTGTTAGATGCCTTAGTGATACTATATGAAGACATTTTTTGATGCTTTACTGTACTATGACATTTTTTTGATGGTTTTTGATGCCTTACTGTTACTATTATGATTTTTTGACCATTTTTTGACGCCATACTATTATGATGACATTTTTTGACGACATTTTGATGCCATACTATACTATGACATTTTTTTGATGGTTTTTGATGCCTTACTGTACTATATTGATTTTTTGACCATTTTTGACGCCATACTATATGATGACATTTTTTGACGACATTTGATGCCATACTATACTATGACATTTTTTGATGGTTTTTGACTCCTTACTGTACTATGACCTTTTTTGACCACTTTTGACTCCTTACTATACTGTGACATTTTTTGGTGATTTTTGACACCTTACTATACTATGACATTTTAATGCCTAGTATACTATATGAAGACATTTTTTGTTTTATTACTATGACATTTTGATGGTTTTGATGCCTTACTGTACTATATGAGACATTTTTTTTGATGCTTTTGACGACTTGTGCATACTACTTGACATTTTGATGGTTTTTGACTTATGTGACCTTTTTGACTTTGCTCTTACTTTATACTTTTTTTTTGTTTTACTATGATTTTTGACATTTTTGACGCCATTACTATATGATGACATTTTTTTATGTTTTTTTTTTGATGGCATTTTTATGGACTTAGTATTACTATAACATTTTTTGACACATTACTGACATTTTTTGACCGTTTTGAGACCATGCTATAACATGACATTATTTGACGCCTTACTACACTATGATGGTTTTGACGCCATACTATACTGACATTTTTTGACCGTTTTTGACTCCTTACTATACTACAACATTTTTTGACGACATTTGATGCCATACTATACTATTACATTTTTTGACCGTTTTGACGCTTTACTATACTATGATGTTTTTATGAGTTAGTATACTGTAACATTTTTTGACAATTTTTTCATGCCTTACTATTACTATGACATTTGTTGACCAGTTATGGACACATTACTGACATTTTTTGACCATTTTTGAGACCATACTATACTATGACATTTTTTTGGTGATTTTTGACACCTTACTATACTATGACATTTTTTTTTTAATGCCTTAGTATACTATATGAAGACATTTTTTTGATGCTTTACTGTACTATGACATTTTTTGATGGTTTTTGATGCCTTACTGTACTATATGATTTTTTGACCATTTTTGACGCCATACTATATGATGACATTTTTTTGACGACATTTGATGCCATACTATACTATGACCTTTTTTGACCACTTTTGACTCCTTACTATACTATGACATTTTTTGGGTGATTTTTGACACCTTACTATACTATGACATTTGTTAATGCCTTAGTATACTATATGAAGACATTTTTTGATGCTTTTACTGTACTATGACATTTTTTGATGGTTTTTGATGCCTTACTGTACTATATGATTTTTTGACCATTTTTGACGCCATACTATATGATGACATTTTTTGACGACATTTGATTGCCATACTATACTATGACATTTTTTGATGGTTTTTTGATGCCTTACTGTACTATATGATTTTTTTGACCATTTTTTGACGCCATACTATATGATGACATTTTTTGACGACATTTGATGCCATACTATACTTATGACCTTTTTTGACCACTTTTGACTCCTTACTATACTGTGACATTTTTGGTGATTTTTGACACCTTACTATACTATGACATTTTTGACATTTTTTAATGCCTTAGTATACTATATGAAGACATTTTTTGATGCTTTACTGTACTATGACATTTTTTGATGGTTTTTGATGCCTTACTGTACTATATGATTTTTTGACCATTTTTGACGCCATACTATATGATGACATTTTTTGACGACATTTGATGCCATACTATACTATGACCTTTTTTGACACTTTTGACTCCTTACTATACTATGACATTTTTTAATGCCTTAGTATACTATATGAAGACATTTTTTGATGCTTTACTGTACTATGACATTTTTTGATGGTTTTTGATGCCTTACTGTACTATATGATTTTTTGACCATTTTTGACGCCATACTATATGATGACATTTTTTGACGACATTTGATGCCATACTATACTATGACATTTTTTGATGGTTTTTGACTCCTTACTGTACTATGACCTTTTTTGACCACTTTTGACTCCTTACTATACTATGACATTTTTTGGTGATTTTTGACACCTTACTATACTATGACATTTTTGACATTTTTTAATGCCTTAGTATACTATATGAAGACATTTTTTTTATGTTTTTTTTTTTGATGGCATTTTTATGACTTAGTATACTATAACATTTTTTGACACATTACTGACATTTTTTGACCGTTTTTGAGACCATGCTATAACATGACATTATTTGACGCCTTACTACACTATGATGGTTTTGACGCCATACTATACTGACATTTTTTGACCGTTTTTGACTCCTTACTATACTACAACATTTTTTGACGACATTTGATGCCATACTATACTATTACATTTTTTGACCGTTTTGACGCTTTACTATACTATGATGTTTTTATGAGTTAGTATACTGTAACATTTTTTGACAATCTTTCATGCCTTACTATGCTATGACATTTTTGACAGTTATGGACACATTACTGACATTTTTTGACCATTTTTGAGACCATACTATACTATGACATTTTTTGGTGATTTTTGACACCTTACTATACTATGACATTTTTGACATTTTTTAATGCCTTAGTATAATACTATATGAAGACATTTTTTTGATGGTTTTTGATGCCTTACTGTACTATATGATTTTTGACCATTTTTTGACGCCATACTATATGATGACATTTTTTGACGACATTTGATGCCATACTATACTATGACCTTTTTTGACCACTTTTGACTCCTTACTATACTATGACATTTTTTGGTGATTTTTGACACCTTACTATACTATGACATTTTTTAATGCCTTAGTATACTATATGAAGACATTTTTTGATGCTTTACTGTACTATGACATTTTTTGATGGTTTTTGATGCCTTACTGTACTATATGATTTTTTGACCATTTTTGACGCCATACTATATGATGACATTTTTTGACGACATTTGATGCCATACTATACTATGACATTTTTTGATGGTTTTTGATGCCTTACTGTACTATATGATTTTTTGACCATTTTTGACGCCATACTATATGATGACATTTTTTGACGACATTTGATGCCATACTATACTATGACATTTTTTGATGGTTTTTGACTCCTTACTGTACTATGACTTTTTTGACCACTTTTGACTCCTTACTATACTATGACATTTTTTGGTGATTTTTGACACCTTACTATACTATGACATTTTTGACATTTTTTAATGCCTTAGTATACTATATGAAGACATTTTTTATGTTTTTTTTGATGGCATTTTTATGACTTAGTATACTATAACATTTTTTGACACATTACTGACATTTTTTGACCGTTTTTGAGACCATGCTATAACATGACATTATTTGACGCCTTACTACACTATGATGGTTTTGACGCCATACTATACTGACATTTTTTGACCCGTTTTTGACTCCTTACTATACTACAAC
>NW_026116646.1:0-82173 GCF_001640805.2 Lates calcarifer
TTTTGAGGCTCATTCAACTCAAATAGTGCATTATCTGACCAGGACAAGAAAAACTGAGACCTCAGCCACACAAACTGAGTTTCTTAATTTCTATTAAAATAACAAGCATAATGGTTGAAACCATAATTTGCTGTCGGGAGACTCTTTCCCTCTTGTGTGCACTGTGAGCAGTCTCAGTGTGTGAATAAGAGGTTTTCGCTCGTTTTGAGGCTCAACTCAAATAGTGCATTATCTGACCAGGACAAGAAAATGAGACCTCAGCCACACAGACTGAGTTTTAATTTCTATTATAATAAACAAGCACAATGGTTGAAACCCATAATTTGCTGTCGGGAGACTCTTTCCCTCTTGTGTGCACTGTGAGCAGTCTCAGTGTGTGAATAAGAGGTTTTCAGGCTCATTCAGCTCAGAATGGCCAAATAGTGCATTATCTGACCAGGAAAAGAAAACTGAGACCTCAGCCACACAGACTCAAAGTTTCTTCTTGTATTATAATAAACAAGCATAATGGTTGAAACCCATAATTTGCTGTCGGGAGACTCTTTCCCTCTTGTGTGCACTGTGAGCATCTCAGTGTGTTAATAAGAGGTTTTCGCAGGTTTTTTGAGCTCATTCAACCAAATAGTGCATTATCTGACCAGGACAAGAAAAACTGAGACCTCAGCCACACAAGACTGAGTTTCTTAATTTCTATTATAATAAACAAGCATAATGGTTGAAACCCATAATTTGCTGTCGGGAGACTCTTTCCCTCTTGTGTGCACTGTGAGCAGTCTCAGTGTGTGAATAAGAGGTTTTCAGGCTCATTCAGCTCAGAATGGCCAAATAGTGCATTATCTGACCAGGACAAAAAAAACTGAGACCTCAGCCACACAAGACTGAGTTTCTTAATTTCTATTATAATAAACAAGCATAATGGTTGAAACCCATAATTTGCTGTCGGGAGACTCTTTCCCTCTTGTGTGCACTGTGAGCAGTCTCAGTGTGTTAATAAGAGGTTTTCGCTGCTTTTTGAGGCTCATTCAACTCAAATAGTGCATTATCTGACCAGGACAAGAAAAACTGAGACCTCAGCCACACAAGACTGAGTTTCTTAATTTCTATTATAAATAAACAAGCATAATGGTTGAAACCCATAATTTGCTGTCGGGAGACTCTTTCCCTCTTGTGTGCACTGTGAGCAGTCTCAGTGTGTGAATAAGAGGTTTTCAGGCTCATTCAGCTCAGAATGGCCAAATAGTGCATTATCTGACCAGGACAAGAAAACTGAGACCTCAGCCACACAAGACTGAGTTTCTTAATTTCTATTAAAAAAACAAGCATAATGGTTGAAACCATAATTTGCTGTCGGGAGACTCTTTCCCTCTTGTGTGCACTGTGAGCAGTCTCAGTGTGTGAATAAGAGGTTTTCAGGCTTATTCAGCTCAGAATGGCCAAATAGTGCATTATCTGACCAGGAAAAGAAAACTGAGACCTCAGCCACACAGACATCAAAGTTTCTTCCTTGTATTATAATAAACAAACATAATGGTTGAAACCCATAATTTGCTGTGGGAGACTCTTTCCCTCTTGTGTGCACTGTGAGCAGTCTCAGTGTGTTAATAAGAGGTTTTCGCTGCGTTTTGAGGCTCAACTCAAATAGTGCATTATCTGACCAGGACAAGAAAAACTGAGACCTCAGCCACACAAGACTGAGTTTCTTAATTTCTATTATAATAAACAAGCATAATGGTTGAAACCCATAATTTGCTGTCGGGAGACTCTTTCCCTCTTGTGTGCACTGTGAGCAGTCTCAGTGTGTGAATAAGAGGTTTTCGCTGCTTTTCAGGCTCATTCAACCAAATAGTGCATTATCTGACCAGGACAAGAAAACTGAGACCTCAGCCACACAGACATCAAAGTTTCTTCCTTGTATTATAATAAACAAGCATAATGTTGAAACCCATAATTTGCTGTCGGGAGACTCTTTCCCTCTTGTGTGCACTGTGAGCAGTCTCAGTGTGTTAATAAGAGGTTTTCAGGGTTTTGAGCTTATTCAACTCAAATAGTGCATTATCTGACCAGGACAAGAAAAACTGAGACCTCAGCCACACAAGACTGAGTTTCTTAATTTCTATATAATAAACAAGCATAATGGTTGAAACCCATAATTTGCTGTCGGGAGACTCTTTCCCTCTTGTGTGCACTGTGAGCATCTCAGTGTGTAATAAGAGGTTTTCGCTGCGTTTTGAGGCTCATTCAACTCAAATAGTGCATTATCTGACCAGGACAAGAAAAACTGAGACCTCAGCCACACAAGACTGAGTTTCTTAATTTCTATTATAATAAACAAGCATAATGGTTGAAACCCATAATTTGCTGTCGGGAGACTCTTTCCCTCTTGTGTGCACTGTGAGCAGTGTCAGTGTGTGAATAAGAGGTTTTCAGGCTCATTCAGCTCAGAATGGCCAAATAGTGCATTATCTGACCAGGACAAGAAAAACTGAGACCTCAGCCACACAAGACTGAGTTTCTTAATTTCTATTATAAAAAACAAGCATAATGGTTGAAACCCATAATTTGCTGTCGGGAGACTCTTTCCCTCTTGTGTGCACTGTGAGCAGTCTCAGTGTGTGAATAAGAGGTTTTCAGGCTTATTCAGCTCAGAATGGCCAAATAGTGCATTATCTGACCAGGAAAAGAAAACTGAGACCTCAGCCACACAGACATCAAAGTTTCTTCCTTGTATTATAATAAACAAGCATAATGGTTGAAACCCATAATTTGCTGTTGGGAGACTCTTTCCCTCTTGTGTGCACTGTGAGCATCTCAGTGTGTTAATAAGAGGTTTTCGCTGCGTTTTGAGGCTCATTCAACTCAAATAGTGCATTATCTGACCAGGACAAGAAAAACTGAGACCTCAGCCACACAAGACTGAGTTTCTTAATTTCTATTAAAATAAACAAGCATAATGGTTGAAACCCATAATTTGCTGTCGGGAGACTCTTTCCCTCTTGTGTGCACTGTGAGCAGTCTCAGTGTGTGAATAAGAGGTTTTCAGGCTCATTCAGCTCAGAATGGCCAAATAGTGCATTATCTGACCAGGAAAAGAAAACTGAGACCTCAGCCACACAGACATCAAAGTTTCTTCCTTGTATTATAATAAACAAGCATAATGGTTGAAACCCATAATTTGCTGTCGGGAGACTCTTTCCCTCTTGTGTGCACTGTGAGCAGTGTCAGTGTGTTAATAAGAGGTTTTCGCATTTTGAGCTCATTCAACTCAAATAGTGCATTATCTGACCAGGACAAGAAAAACTGAGACCTCAGCCACACAAGACTGAGTTTCTTAATTTCTATTAAAATAAACAAGCATAATGTTGAAACCCATAATTTGCTGTCGGGAGACTCTTTCCCTCTTGTGTGCACTGTGAGCAGTCTCAGTGTGTGAATAAGAGGTTTTCAGGCTCATTCAGCTCAGAATGGCCAAATAGTGCATTATCTGACCAGGACAAAAAAAACTGAGACCTCAGCCACACAAGACTGAGTTTCTTAATTTCTATATAAATAAACAAGCATAATGGTTGAAACCCATAATTTGCTGTCGGGAGACTCTTTCCCTCTTGTGTGCACTGTGAGCATCTCAGTGTGTGAATAAGAGGTTTTCGCTCGTTTTGAGGCTCATTCAACTCAAATAGTGCATTATCTGACCAGGACAAGAAAAACTGAGACCTCAGCCACACAAGACTGAGTTTCTTAATTTCTATTATAATAAACAAGCATAATGGTTGAAACCCATAATTTGCTGTCGGAGACTCTTTCCCTCTTGTGTGCACTGTGAGCAGTCTCAGTGTGTGAATAAGAGGTTTTCAGGCTCATTCAGCTCAGAATGGCCAAATAGTGCATTATCTGACCAGGACAAGAAAAACTGAGACCTCAGCCACACAAGACTGAGTTTCTTAATTTCTATTAAAATAAACAAGCATAATGGTTGAAACCCATAATTTGCTGTCGGGAGACTCTTTCCCTCTTGTGTGCACTGTGAGCAGTCTCAGTGTGTGAATAAGAGGTTTTCAGGCTTATTCAGCTCAGAATGGCCAAATAGTGCATTATCTGACCAGGAAAAGACAAACTGAGACCTCAGCCACACAGACATCAAAGTTTCTTCCTTGTATTATAATAAACAAACATAATGGTTGAAACCCATAATTTGCTGTCGGGAGACTCGTTCCCTCTTGTGTGCACTGTGAGCATCTCAGTGTGTTAATAAGAGGTTTTCGCTGCGTTTTGAGGCTCATTCAACTCAAATAGTGCATTATCTGACCAGGACAAGAAAAACTGAGACCTCAGCCACACAAGACTGAGTTTCTTAATTTCTATTATAATAAACAAGCATAATGGTTGAAACCCATAATTTGCTGTCGGAGACTCTTTCCCTCTTGTGTGCACTGTGAGCAGTCTCAGTGTGTGAATAAGAGGTTTTCAGGCTCATTTAGCTCAGAATGGCCAAATAGTGCATTATCTGACCAGGACAAGAAAAACTGAGACCTCAGCCACACAAGACTGAGTTTCTTAATTTCTATTAAAATAAACAAGCATAATGGTTGAAACCCATAATTTGCTGTCGGGAGACTCTTTCCCTCTTGTGTGCACTGTGAGCAGTCTCAGTGTGTGAATAAGAGGTTTTCAGGCTTATTCAGCTCAGAATGGCCAAATAGTGCATTATCTGACCAGGAAAAGAAAAACTGAGACCTCAGCCACACAGACATGTTTCTTCCTTGTATTATAATAAACAAACATAATGGTTGAAACCCATAATTTGCTGTTGGGAGACTCTTCCCTCTTGTGTGCACTGTGAGCAGTCTCAGTGTGTTAATAAGAGGTTTTCGCTGCGTTTTGAGGCTCATTCAACTCAAATAGTGCATTATCTGACCAGGACAAGAAAAACTGAGACCTCAGCCACACAAGACTGAGTTTCTTAATTTCTATTATAATAAACAAGCATAATGGTTGAAACCCATAATTTGCTGTCGGGAGACTCTTTCCCTCTTGTGTGCACTGTGAGCAGTCTCAGTGTGTGAATAAGAGGTTTTCAGGCTCATTCAGCTCAGAATGGCCAAATAGTGCATTATCTGACCAGGACAAGAAAAACTGAGACCTCAGCCACACAAGACTGAGTTTCTTAATTTCTATTAAAAAAACAAGCATAATGGTTGAAACCCATAATTTGCTGTCGGGAGACTCTTTCCCTCTTGTGTGCACTGTGAGCAGTCTCAGTGTGTGAATAAGAGGTTTTCAGGCTTATTCAGCTCAGAATGGCCAAATAGTGCATTATCTGACCAGGAAAAGAAAACTGAGACCTCAGCCACACAGACATCAAAGTTTCTTCCTTGTATTATAATAAACAAGCATAATGGTTGAAACCCATAATTTGCTGTTGGGAGACTCTTCCCTCTTGTGTGCACTGTGAGCATCTCAGTGTGTTAATAAGAGGTTTTCGCTGCGTTTTGAGGCTCATTCAACTCAAATAGTGCATTATCTGACCAGGACAAGAAAAACTGAGACCTCAGCCACACAAGACTGAGTTTCTTAATTTCTATTAAAATAAACAAGCATAATGTTGAAACCCATAATTTGCTGTCGGGAGACTCTTTCCCTCTTGTGTGCACTGTGAGCAGTCTCAGTGTGTGAATAAGAGGTTTTCGGCTTTTGAGGCTCAGTCAAATAGTGCATTATCTGACCAGGACAAGAAAAACTGAGACCTCACACACAGACTGAGTTTCTTAATTTCTATTATAATAAACAAGCATAATGGTTGAAACCCATAATTTGCTGTCGGGAGACTCTTTCCCTCTTGTGTGCACTGTGAGCAGTCTCAGTGTGTGAATAAGAGGTTTTCAGGCTCATTCTGCTCAGAATGGCCAAATAGTGCATTATCTGACCAGGACAAGAAAAACTGAGACCTCAGCCACAAAGACTGAGTTTCTTAATTTCTATATAATAAACAAGCATAATGGTTGAAACCCATAATTTGCTGTCGGGAGACTCTTTCCCTCTTGTGTGCACTGTGAGCAGTCTCAGTGTGTGAATAAGAGGTTTTCAGGCTCATTCAGCTCAGAATGGCCAAATAGTGCATTATCTGACCAGGAAAAGAAAACTGAGACCTCAGCCACACAGACATGAGTTTCTTCCTTGTATTATAATAAACAAGCATAATGGTTGAAACCCATAATTTGCTGGGAGACTCTTTCCCTCTTGTGTGCACTGTGAGCAGTCAGTGTGTTAATAAGAGGTTTTCGCAGGGTTTTGAGCTTATTCAACTCAAATAGTGCATTATCTGACCAGGACAAGAAAAACTGAGACCTCAGCCACACAAGACTGAGTTTCTTAATTTCTATTAAAATAAACAAGCATAATGGTTGAAACCCATAATTTGCTGTCGGGAGACTCTTTCCCTCTTGTGTGCACTGTGAGCAGTCTCAGTGTGTGAATAAGAGGTTTTCAGGCTCATTCAGCTCAGAATGGCCAAATAGTGCATTATCTGACCAGGAAAAGACAAACTGAGACCTCAGCCACACAGACATCAAAGTTTCTTCCTTGTATTATAATAAACAAACATAATGTTGAAACCCATAATTTGCTGTGGGAGACTCTTTCCCTCTTGTGTGCACTGTGAGCATCTCAGTGTGTTAATAAGAGGTTTTCGCTGCGTTTTGAGGCTCATTCAACTCAAATAGTGCATTATCTGACCAGGACAAGAAAAACTGAGACCTCAGCCACACAAGACTGAGTTTCTTAATTTCTATTAAAATAAACAAGCATAATGGTTGAAACCCATAATTTGCTGTCGGGAGACTCTTTCCCTCTTGTGTGCACTGTGAGCAGTCTCAGTGTGTGAATAAGAGGTTTTTTGAGGCTTATTCACTCAAATAGTGCATTATCTGACAGGACAAGAAAAACTGAGACCTCAGCCACACAGACTGAGTTTCTTAATTTCTATTATAATAAACAAGCATAATGGTTGAAACCCATAATTTGCTGTCGGGAGACTCTTTCCCTCTTGTGTGCACTGTGAGCAGTCTCAGTGTGTGAATAAGAGGTTTTCAGGCTCATTCTGCTCAGAATGGCCAAATAGTGCATTATCTGACCAGGACAAGAAAAACTGAGACCTCAGCCACACAAGACTGAGTTTCTTAATTTCTAGTATAATAAACAAGCATAATGGTTGAAACCCATAATTTGCTGTCGGGAGACTCTTTCCCTCTTGTGTGCACTGTGAGCAGTGTGTGAATAAGAGGTTTTCAGGCTCATTCAGCTCAGAATGGCCAAATAGTGCATTATCTGACCAGGAAAAGAAAACTGAGACCTCAGCCACACAGACATCAAAGTTTCTTCCTTGTATTATAATAAACAAGCATAATGGTTGAAACCCATAATTTGCTGTCGGGAGACTCTTTCCCTCTTGTGTGCACTGTGAGCAGTGTCAGTGTGTTAATAAGAGGTTTTCGCAGGTTTTGATGCTTATTCAACTCAAATAGTGTATTATCTGACCAGGACAAGAAAAACTGAGACCTCAGCCACACAAGACTGAGTTTCTTAATTTCTATTAAAATAAACAAGCATAATGTTGAAACCCATAATTTGCTGTCGGGAGACTCTTTCCCTCTTGTGTGCACTGTGAGCAGTCTCAGTGTGTGAATAAGAGGTTTTCAGGCTCATTCTGCTCAGAATGGCCAAATAGTGCATTATCTGACCAGGACAAGAAAAACTGAGACCTCAGCCACACAAGACTGAGTTTCTTAATTTCTAGTATAATAAACAAGCATAATGGTTGAAACCCATAATTTGCTGTCGGGAGACTCTTTCCCTCTTGTGTGCACTGTGAGCATCTCAGTGTGTTAATAAGAGGTTTTCGCTGCGTTTTGAGGCTCATTCAACTCAAATAGTGCATTATCTGACCAGGACAAGAAAAACTGAGACCTCAGCCACACAAGACTGAGTTTCTTAATTTCTATTATAATAAACAAGCATAATGGTTGAAACCCATAATTTGTTGTTGGAGACTCTTCCCTCTTGTGTGCACTGTGAGCAGTGTCAGTGTGTGAATAAGAGGTTTTCAGGCTCATTCAGCTCAGAATGGCCAAATAGTGCATTATCTGACCAGGAAAAGAAAAACTGAGACCTCAGCCACACAGACTGAGTTTCTTAATTTCTATTAAAAAACAAGCATAATGGTTGAAACCCATAATTTGCTGTCGGGAGACTCTTTCCCTCTTGTGTGCACTGTGAGCAGTCTCAGTGTGTGAATAAGAGGTTTTCAGGCTTATTCAGCTCAGAATGGCCAAATAGTGCATTATCTGACCAGGAAAAGACAAACTGAGACCTCAGCCACACAGACATCAAAGTTTCTTCCTTGTATTATAATACAACATAATGCTTGAAACCCATAATTTGCTGTTGGGAGACTCGTTCCCCTCTTGTGTGCACTGTGAGCATCTCAGTGTGTTAATAAGAGGTTTTCGCTGCGTTTTGAGGCTCATTCAACTCAAATAGTGCATTATCTGACCAGACAAGAAAAACTGAGACCTCAGCCACACAAGACTGAGTTTTAATTTCTATTATAAAAACAAGCATAATGGTTGAAACCCATAATTTGCTGTTTGGAGACTCTTCCCCTCTGTGTGCACTGTGAGCAGTCTCAGTGTGTGAATAAGAGGTTTTCAGGCTCATTTAGCTCAGAATGGCCAAATAGTGCATTATCTGACCAGGACAAGAAAAACTGAGACCTCAGCCACACAAGACTGAGTTTCTTAATTTCTATTAAATAAACAAGCATAATGGTTGAAACCCATAATTTGCTGTCGGGAGACTCTTTCCCTCTTGTGTGCACTGTGAGCAGTCTCAGTGTGTGAATAAGAGGTTTTCAGGCTTATTCAGCTCAGAATGGCCAAATAGTGCATTATCTGACCAGGAAAAAGAAAACTGAGACCTCAGCCACACAGACATGAGTTTCTTCCTTGTATTATAATAAACAAACATAATGGTTGAAACCCATAATTTGCTGTCGGGAGACTCTTCCCTCTTGTGTGCACTGTGAGCAGTCTCAGTGTGTTAATAAGAGGTTTTCGCTGCGTTTTGAGGCTCATTCAACTCAAATAGTGCATTATCTGACCAGGACAAGAAAAACTGAGACCTCAGCCACACAAGACTGAGTTTCTTAATTTCTATTATAATAAACAAGCATAATGGTTGAAACCCATAATTTGCTGTCGGAGACTCTTTCCCTCTTGTGTGCACTGTGAGCAGTCTCAGTGTGTGAATAAGAGGTTTTCAGGCTCATTCAGCTCAGAATGGCCAAATAGTGCATTATCTGACCAGGACAAGAAAAACTGAGACCTCAGCCACACAAGGCTGAGTTTCTTAATTTCTATTAAAATAAACAAGCATAATGGTTGAAACCCATAATTTGCTGTCGGGAGACTCTTTCCCTCTTGTGTGCACTGTGAGCAGTCTCAGTGTGTGAATAAGAGGTTTTCAGGCTTATTCAGCTCAGAATGGCCAAATAGTGCATTATCTGACCAGGAAAAGACAAACTGAGACCTCAGCCACACAGACATCAAAGTTTCTTCCTTGTATTATAATAAACAAACATAATGCTTGAAACCCATAATTTGCTGTCGGGAGACTCTTCCCTCTTGTGTGCACTGTGAGCATCTCAGTGTGTTAATAAGAGGTTTTCGCTGCGTTTTGAGGCTCATTCAACTCAAATAGTGCATTATCTGACCAGGACAAGAAAAACTGAGACCTCAGCCACACAAGACTGAGTTTCTTAATTTCTATTAAAATAAACAAGCATAATGGTTGAAACCCATAATTTGCTGTCGGGAGACTCTTTCCCTCTTGTGTGCACTGTGAGCAGTCTCAGTGTGTGAATAAGAGGTTTTCAGGCTCATTTGCTCAGAATGGCCAAATAGTGCATTATCTGACCAGGACAAGAAAAACTGAGACCTCAGCCACACAAGACTGAGTTTCTTAATTTCTATTAAAATAAACAAGCATAATGGTTGAAACCCATAATTTGCTGTCGGGAGACTCTTTCCCTCTTGTGTGCACTGTGAGCAGTCTCAGTGTGTGAATAAGAGGTTTTCAGGCTTATTCAGCTCAGAATGGCCAAATAGTGCATTATCTGACCAGGAAAAGACAAACTGAGACCTCAGCCACACAGACATCAAAGTTTCTTCCTTGTATTATAATAAACAAGCATAATGGTTGAAACCCATAATTTGCTGTTGGGAGACTCTTCCCTCTTGTGTGCACTGTGAGCAGTCTCAGTGTGTTAATAAGAGGTTTTCGCAGGGTTTTGAGCTCATTCAACTCAAATAGTGTATTATCTGACCAGGACAAGAAAAACTGAGACCTCAGCCACACAGACTGAGTTTCTTATTTCTATTATAATAAACAAGCATATGGTTGAAACCCATAATTTGCTGTCGGGAGACTCTTTCCCTCTTGTGTGCACTGTGAGCAGTCTCAGTGTGTGAATAAGAGGTTTCGCTCATTTTGACTCAAATAGTGCATTATCTGACCAGGACAAGAAAACTGAGACCTCAGCCACACAGACTCTTAATTTCTATTATAATAAACAAATGGTTGAAACCATAATTTGCTGTCGGGAGACTCTTTCCCTCTTGTGTGCACTGTGAGCAGTCTCAGTGTGTGAATAAGAGGTTTTCAGGCTCATTCAGCTCAGAATGGCCAAATAGTGCATTATCTGACCAGGAAAAAGAAAACTGAGACCTCAGCCACACAGACTGAGTTTCTTTTTGTATTATAATAAACAAGCATAATGGTTGAAACCCATAATTTGCTGTCGGGAGACTCTTTCCCTCTTGTGTGCACTGTGAGCATCTCAGTGTGTTAATAAGAGGTTTTCGCTGCGTTTTGAGGCTCATTCAACTCAAATAGTGCATTATCTGACAAGGAAAGAAAAACTGAGACCTCAGCCACACAAGACTGAGTTTTAATTTCTATTAAAATAAACAAGCATAATGGTTGAAACCCATAATTTGCTGTCGGGAGACTCTTTCCCTCTTGTGTGCACTGTGAGCAGTCTCAGTGTGTGAATAAGAGGTTTTCAGGCTCATTCAGCTCAGAATGGCCAAATAGTGCATTATCTGACCAGGACAAGAAAACTGAGACCTCAGCCACACAAGACTGAGTTTCTTAATTTCTGTATAAAAAAAAGAAATGGGTTGAAACCCATAATTTGCTGTTGGGAGACTCTTTCCCTCTTGTGTGCACTGTGAGCAGTCTCAGTGTGTGAATAAGAGGTTTTCAGGCTCATTCTGCTCAGAATGGCCAAATAGTGCATTATCTGACCAGGACAAGAAAACTGAGACCTCAGCCACACAGACTGAGTTTCTTAATTTCTATATAATAAACAAGCATAATGGTTGAAACCCATAATTTGCTGTCGGGAGACTCTTTCCCTCTTGTGTGCACTGTGAGCATCTCAGTGTGTTAATAAGAGGTTTTCGCTGCGTTTTGAGGCTCATTCAACTCAAATAGTGCATTATCTGACCAGGACAAGAAAAACTGAGACCTCAGCCACACAAGACTGAGTTTCTTAATTTCTATTATAATAAACAAGCATAATGGTTGAAACCCATAATTTGCTGTCGGGAGACTCTTTCCCTCTTGTGTGCACTGTGAGCAGTCTCAGTGTGTGAATAAGAGGTTTTCAGGCTTATTCAGCTCAGAATGGCCAAATAGTGCATTATCTGACCGGAAAAAGACAAACTGAGACCTCAGCCACACAGACATCAAAGTTTCTTCCTTGTATTATAATAAAGAAGCATAATGGTTGAAACCCATAATTTGCTGTCAGGAGACTCTTTCCCTCTTGTGTGCACTGTGAGCAGTCTCAGTGTGTTAATAAGAGGTTTTCGGCGTTTTGAGGCTTATTCAACTCAAATAGTGCATTATCTGACAAGGACAAGAAAACTGAGACCTCAGCCACACAAGCTGAGTTTCTTAATTTCTATTATAATAAACAAGCACAATGGTTGAAACCCATAATTTGCTGTCGGGAGACTCTTTCCCTCTTGTGTGCACTGTGAGCAGTCTCAGTGTGTGAAATAAGAGGTTTTCAGGCTCATTCAGCTCAGAATGGCCAAATAGTGCATTATCTGACAAGGACAAGAAAAACTGAGACCTCAGCCACACAAGACTGAGTTTCTTAATTTCTATTATAATAAAGAAGCACAATGGTTGAAACCCATAATTTGCTGTCGGGAGACTCTTTCCCTCTTGTGTGCACTGTGAGCAGTCTCAGTGTGTTAATAAGAGGTTTTCGCTGCGTTTTGAGGCTCATTCAACTCAAATAGTGCATTATCTGACAAGGACAAGAAAACTGAGACCTCAGCCACACAGACATCAAAGTTTCTTCCTTGTATTATAATAAACAAGCATAATGGTTGAAACCCATAATTTGCTGTCGGGAGACTCTTCCCTCTTGTGTGCACTGTGAGCAGTCTCAGTGTGTGAATAAGAGGTTTTCAGGCTCATTCAGCTCAGAATGGCCAAATAGTGCATTATCTGACCAGGAAAAGACAAACTGAGACCTCAGCCACACAGACATGAAAGTTTTTATTTATTATAATAAACAAACATATGGTTGAAACCCATAATTTGCTGTCGGGAGACTCTTTCCCTCTTGTGTGCACTGTGAGCAGTCTCAGTGTGTTAATAAGAGGTTTTCGCTGCGTTTTGAGGCTCATTCAACTCAAATAGTGCATTATCTGACCAGGACAAGAAAAACTGAGACCTCAGCCACACAGACATGAGTTTCTTAATTTATTATAATAAACAAGCATAATGGTTGAAACCCATAATTTGCTGTCGGGAGACTCTTTCCCTCTTGTGTGCACTGTGAGCAGTCTCAGTGTGTGAATAAGAGGTTTTCAGGCTCATTCAGCTCAGAATGGCCAAATAGTGCATTATCTGACCAGGACAAAGAAAAACTGAGACCTCAGCCACACAAGACTGAGTTTCTTAATTTCTATTAAAATAAACAAGCATAATGGTTGAAACCCATAATTTGCTGTCGGGAGACTCTTTCCCTCTTGTGTGCACTGTGAGCAGTCTCAGTGTGTGAATAAGAGGTTTTCGCAGCTTTGCTTATTCAACTCAAATAGTGCATTATCTGACCAGGACAAGAAAAACTGAGACCTCAGCCACACAAGACTGAGTTTCTTAATTTCTATTATAATAAACAAGCATAATGGTTGAAACCCATAATTTGCTGTCGGGAGACTCTTTCCCTCTTGTGTGCACTGTGAGCAGTCTCAGTGTGTGAATAAGAGGTTTTCAGGCTCATTCAGCTCAGAATGGCCAAATAGTGCATTATCTGACCAGGACAAGAAAACTGAGACCTCAGCCACACAAGACTGAGTTCTTAATTTCTATTATAATAAACAAGCATAATGGTTGAAACCCATAATTTGCTGTCGGGAGACTCTTTCCCTCTTGTGTGCACTGTGAGCATCTCAGTGTGAATAAGAGGTTTTCAGGCTTTCAGCTCAGAATGGCCAAATAGTGCATTATCTGACCAGGAAAAAAAACTGAGACCTCAGCCACACAGACATAAAGTTTCTTCCTTGTATTATAATAAACAAGCATAATGGTTGAAACCCATAATTTGCTGGGGAGACTCTTTCCCTCTTGTGTGCACTGTGAGCAGTCTCAGTGTGTTAATAAGAGGTTTTCGCAGGGTTTTGAGCTTATTCAACTCAAATAGTGCATTATCTGACCAGGACAAGAAAAACTGAGACCTCAGCCACACAAGACTGAGTTTCTTAATTTCTATTAAAATAAACAAGCATAATAGTTGAAACCCATAATTTGCTGTCGGGAGACTCTTTCCCTCTTGTGTGCACTGTGAGCAGTCTCAGTGTGTGAATAAGAGGTTTTCAGGCTTATTCAGCTCAGAATGGCCAAATAGTGCATTATCTGACCAGGAAAAGACAAACTGAGACCTCAGCCACACAGACATCAAAGTTTCTTCCTTGTATTATAATAAACAAACATAATGTTGAAACCCATAATTTGCTGTGGGAGACTCTTTCCCTCTTGTGTGCACTGTGAGCATCTCAGTGTGTTAATAAGAGGTTTTCGCTGCGTTTTGAGGCTCATTCAACTCAAATAGTGCATTATCTGACCAGGACAAGAAAAACTGAGACCTCAGCCACACAAGACTGAGTTTCTTAATTTCTATTAAAATAAACAAGCATAATGGTTGAAACCCATAATTTGCTGTCGGGAGACTCTTTCCCTCTTGTGTGCACTGTGAGCAGTCTCAGTGTGTGAATAAGAGGTTTTCAGGCTCATTCACTCAGAATGGCAAATAGTGCATTATCTGACCAGGACAAGAAAAACTGAGACCTCAGCCACACAGACTGAGTTTCTTAATTTCTATATAATAAACAAGCATAATGGTTGAAACCCATAATTTGCTGTCGGGAGACTCTTTCCCTCTTGTGTGCACTGTGAGCAGTCTCAGTGTGTGAATAAGAGGTTTTCAGGCTCATTCAGCTCAGAATGGCCAAATAGTGCATTATCTGACCAGGACAAGAAAACTGAGACCTCAGCCACACAGACATGAAAGTTTCTTCCTTGTTATAATAAACAAGCATAATGGTTGAAACCCATAATTTGCTGTCGGGAGACTCTTTCCCTCTTGTGTGCACTGTGAGCAGTGTCAGTGTGTGAATAAGAGGTTTTCTTTCTCAACCAAATAGTGTTATCTGACCAGGACAAGAAAACTGAGACCTCAGCCACACAAGACTGAGTTTCTTAATTTCTGAAACCCATAATTTGCTGTCGGGAGACTCTTTCCCTCTTGTGTGCACTGTGAGCAGTCTCAGTGTGTGAATAAGAGGTTTTCAGGCTTTCTGCTCAGAATGGCCAAATAGTGCATTATCTGACCAGGACAAGAAAAACTGAGACCTCAGCCACACAAGACTGAGTTTCTTAATTTCTATAATAATAAACAAGCATAATGGTTGAAACCCATAATTTGCTGTCGGGAGACTCTTTCCCTCTTGTGTGCACTGTGAGCATCTCAGTGTGTTAATAAGAGGTTTTCGCTGCGTTTTGAGGCTCATTCAACTCAAATAGTGCATTATCTGACCAGGACAAGAAAAACTGAGACCTCAGCCACACAAGACTGAGTTTCTTAATTTCTATAAATAAACAAGCATAATGGTTGAAACCCATAATTTGCTGTCGGAGACTCTTCCCTCTTGTGTGCACTGTGAGCAGTCTCAGTGTGTGAATAAGAGGTTTTCAGGCTCATTCAGCTCAGAATGGCCAAATAGTGCATTATCTGACCAGGACAAAAAAACTGAGACCTCAGCCACACAAGACTGAGTTTCTTAATTTCTATTAAAAAACAAGCATAATGGTTGAAACCCATAATTTGCTGTCGGGAGACTCTTTCCCTCTTGTGTGCACTGTGAGCAGTCTCAGTGTGTGAATAAGAGGTTTTCAGGCTTATTCAGCTCAGAATGGCCAAATAGTGCATTATCTGACCAGGAAAAGAAAACTGAGACCTCAGCCACACAGACATGAGTTTCTTTTGTATTATAATAAACAAACATAATGGTTGAAACCATAATTTGCTGTCGGGAGACTCTTCCCTCTTGTGTGCACTGTGAGCAGTCAGTGTGTTAATAAGAGGTTTTCGCAATATTCAACTCAAATAGTGCATTATCTGACAGGACAAGAAAAACTGAGACCTCAGCCACACAGACTGAGTTTCTTAATTTCTATATAATAAACAAGCATAATGGTTGAAACCCATAATTTGCTGTCGGGAGACTCTTTCCCTCTTGTGTGCACTGTGAGCAGTCTCAGTGTGTGAATAAGAGGTTTTCAGGCTCATTCAGCTCAGAATGGCAAATAGTGCATTATCTGACCAGGAAAGAAAAGACCTCAGCCACACAGACTGAGTTTCTTAATTATAAATAAAGAAGCATAATGGTTGAAACCCATAATTTGCTGTCGGAGACTTTTCCCTCTTGTGTGCACTGTGAGCAGTCTCAGTGTGTGAATAAGAGGTTTTCGGCTGCTCAGAATGGCCAAATAGTGCATTATCTGACCAGGACAAGAAAAACTGAGACCTCAGCCACACAAGACTGAGTTTCTTAATTTCTATATAATAAACAAGCATAATGGTTGAAACCCATAATTTGCTGTCGGGAGACTCTTTCCCTCTTGTGTGCACTGTGAGCAGTCTCAGTGTGTTAATAAGAGGTTTTCGCTGCGTTTTGAGCTCATTCAACTCAAATAGTGCATTATCTGACCAGGACAAGAAAAACTGAGACCTCAGCCACACAAGACTGAGTTTCTTAATTTCTATTATAATAAACAAGCATAATGGTTGAAACCCATAATTTGCTGTCGGAGACTCTTTCCCTCTTGTGTGCACTGTGAGCAGTCTCAGTGTGTGAATAAGAGGTTTTCAGGCTCATTCAGCTCAGAATGGCCAAATAGTGCATTATCTGACCAGGACAAGAAAAACTGAGACCTCAGCCACAAAGACTGAGTTTCTTAATTTCTATTAAATAAACAAGCATAATGGTTGAAACCCATAATTTGCTGTCGGAGACTCTTTCCCTCTTGTGTGCACTGTGAGCAGTCTCAGTGTGTGAATAAGAGGTTTCAGGCTGCTCAGAATAAATAGTGCATTATCTGACCAGGAAAAGAAAACTGAGACCTCAGCCACTTTTGTTGAAACCCATAATTTGCTGTCGGAGACTCTTTCCCTCTTGTGTGCACTGTGAGCAGTCTCAGTGTGTTAATAAGAGGTTTTCTTTTGAGCTCATTCAACCAAATAGTGCATTATCTGACCAGGACAAGAAAAACTGAGACCTCAGCCACACAAGACTGAGTTTCTTAATTTCTATTAAA
This sequence comes from Lates calcarifer, assembly GCF_001640805.2. Taxonomy (NCBI): domain Eukaryota; kingdom Metazoa; phylum Chordata; class Actinopteri; family Centropomidae; genus Lates; species Lates calcarifer. The sequence goes on from NW_026116646.1 coordinate 16,951, forward strand.
TAAACAAGCATAATGTTGAAACCCATAATTTGCTGTCGGGAGACTCTTTCCCTCTTGTGCACTGTGAGCAGTCTCAGTGTGTGAATAAGAGGTTTTCAGGATTTTGCTCAATGGCAAATAGTGCATTATCTGACCAGGACAAGAAAAACTGAGACCTCAGCCACACAAGACTGAGTTTCTTAATTTCTATTATAATAAACAAGCATAATGGTTGAAACCCATAATTTGCTGTCGGGACTCTTTCCCTCTTGTGTGCACTGTGAGCAGTCTCAGTGTGTGAATAAGAGGTTTTCAGGCTCATTCAGCTCAGAATGGCCAAATAGTGCATTATCTGACCAGGAAAAAAAACTGAGACCTCAGCCACACAGACTGAGTTTCTTCCTTTATTATAATAAACAAGCATAATGGTTGAAACCCATAATTTGCTGTCGGGAGACTCTTTCCCTCTTGTGTGCACTGTGAGCAGTCTCAGTGTGTTAATAAGAGGTTTTCAGGCTCATTCAACTCAAATAGTGCATTATCTGACCAGGACAAGAAAAACTGAGACCTCAGCCACACAAGACTGAGTTTCTTAATTTCTATAAAATAAACAAGCATAATGGTTGAAACCCATAATTTGCTGTCGGGAGACTCTTTCCCTCTTGTGTGCACTGTGAGCAGTCTCAGTGTGTGAATAAGAGGTTTTCAGGCTCATTCAGCTCAGAATGGCCAAATAGTGCATTATCTGACCAGGAAAGAAAACTGAGACCTCAGCCACACAAGACTGAGTTTCTTAATTTCTATTATAATAAACAAGCATAATGGTTGAAACCCATAATTTGCTGTCGGGAGACTCTTTCCCTCTTGTGTGCACTGTGAGCAGTCTCAGTGTGTGAATAAGAGGTTTTCAGGCTCATTCAGCTCAGAATGGCCAAATAGTGCATTATCTGACCAGGACAAAAAAAACTGAGACCTCAGCCACACACTGAGTTTCTTAATTTCTATATAATAAACAAGCATAATGGTTGAAACCCATAATTTGCTGTCGGGACTCTTTCCCTCTTGTGTGCACTGTGAGCATCTCAGTGTGTTAATAAGAGGTTTTCGCTGCGTTTTGAGGCTCATTCAACTCAAATAGTGCATTATCTGACCAGGACAAGAAAAACTGAGACCTCAGCCACACAAGACTGAGTTTCTTAATTTCTATTATAATAAACAAGCATAATGGTTGAAACCCATAATTAGACTCTTCCCTCTTGTGTGCACTGTGAGCAGTCTCAGTGTGTGAATAAGAGGTTTTCAGGCTCATTCAGCTCAGAATGGCCAAATAGTGCATTATCTGACCAGGACAAGAAAACTGAGACCTCAGCCACACAAGACTGAGTTTCTTAATTTCTATAAAATAAACAAGCATAATGGTTGAAACCCATAATTTGCTGTCGGGAGACTCTTTCCCTCTTGTGTGCACTGTGAGCAGTCTCAGTGTGTGAATAAGAGGTTTTCAGGCTTTTCAGCTCAGAATGCCAAATAGTGCATTATCTGACCAGGAAAAAGAAAACTGAGACCTCAGCCACACAGACAAAGTTTCTTCCTTATTATAATAAACAAGCATAATGGTTGAAACCCATAATTTGCTGTCGGGAGACTCTTTCCCTCTTGTGTGCACTGTGAGCAGTGTCAGTGAATAAGAGGTTTTGAGCTTATTTCACAAATAGTGCATTATCTGACCAGGACAAGAAAAACTGAGACCTCAGCCACACAAGACTGAGTTTCTTAATTCTATTAAAATAAACAAGCATAATGGTTGAAACCCATAATTTGCTGTCGGGAGACTCTTTCCCTCTTGTGTGCACTGTGAGCAGTCTCAGTGTGTGAATAAGAGGTTTTCAGGCTCATTTGCTCAGAATGGCAAAATAGTGCATTATCTGACCAGGACAAGAAAAACTGAGACCTCAGCCACACAAGACTGAGTTTCTTAATTTCTATTATAATAAACAAGCATAATGGTTGAAACCCAAATTTGCTGTCGGGAGACTCTTTCCTCTTGTGTGCACTGTGAGCAGTCTCAGTGTGTGAATAAGAGGTTTTCAGCTCATTTCAGCTCAGAATGGCCAAATAGTGCATTATCTGACCAGGAAAAGAAACTGAGACCTCAGCCACACAGACTGAGTTTCTTAATTATATTAATAAACAAGCATAATGGTTGAAACCCATAATTTGCTGTCGGGAGACTCTTTCCCTCTTGTGTGCACTGTGAGCAGTCTCAGTGTGTTAATAAGAGGTTTTCGCTGCGTTTTGAGGCTCATTCAACTCAAATAGTGCATTATCTGACCAGGACAAGAAAAACTGAGACCTCAGCCACACAAGACTGAGTTTCTTAATTTCTATTATAATAAACAAGCATAATGGTTGAAACCCATAATTTGCTGTCGGGAGACTCTTTCCCTCTTGTGTGCACTGTGAGCAGTCTCAGTGTGTGAATAAGAGGTTTTCAGGCTCATTCAGCTCAGAATGGCCAAATAGTGCATTATCTGACCAGGACAAGAAAAACTGAGACCTCAGCCACACAGACTGAGTTTCTTAATTGTATTATAATAAACAAGCATAATGGTTGAAACCCATAATTTGCTGTCGGGAGACTCTTTCCCTCTTGTGTGCACTGTGAGCAGTCTCAGTGTGTGAATAAGAGGTTTTCAGGCTCATTCAGCTCAGAATGGCCAAATAGTGCATTATCTGACCAGGACAAGAAAAACTGAGACCTCAGCCACACAAGATGAGTTTCTTAATTTCTATTATAATAAACAAGCATAATGGTTGAAACCCATAATTTGCTGTCGGGAGACTCTTTCCCTCTTGTGTGCACTGTGAGCAGTCTCAGTGTGTTAAGAGGTTTTCAGGCTCATTCAGCTCAAAAAATAGTGCATTATCTGACCAGGACAAGAAAAACTGAGACCTCAGCCACACAAGACTGAGTTTCTTAATTTCTATTAAAATAAACAAGCATAATGGTTGAAACCCATAATTTGCTGTCGGGAGACTCTTTCCCTCTTGTGTGCACTGTGAGCAGTTCAGTGTGTGAATAAGAGGTTTTCAGGCTTTCAGCTCAGAATGGCCAAATAGTGCATTATCTGACCAGGAAAGAAAAACTGAGACCTCAGCCACACAAGACATGGTTTCATATAATAAACAAGCATAATGGTTGAAACCCATAATTTGCTGTCGGGAGACTCTTCCCTCTTGTGTGCACTGTGAGCACTCAGTGTGTAAAAGAGGTTTTCGCTGCGTTTTGAGGCTCATTCAACTCAAATAGTGCATTATCTGACCAGGACAAGAAAAACTGAGACCTCAGCCACACAAGACTGAGTTTCTTAATTTCTATTATAATAAACAAGCATAATGGTTGAAACCCATAATTTGCTGTCGGGAGACTCTTTCCCTCTTGTGTGCACTGTGAGCAGTCTCAGTGTGTGAATAAGAGGTTTTCGTTTTGAGGCTCATTCAACTCAAATAGTGCATTATCTGACCAGGACAAGAAAAACTGAGACCTCAGCCACACAACTGAGTTTCTTAATTTCTATTATAATAAACAAGCATATGGTTGAAACCCATAATTTGCTGTCGGGAGACTCTTTCCCTCTTGTGTGCACTGTGAGCAGTCTCAGTGTGTGAATAAGAGGTTTTCAGGCTCATTCAGCTCAGAATGGCCAAATAGTGCATTATCTGACCAGGACAAGAAAAACTGAGACCTCAGCCACACAAGACTGAGTTTCTTAATTTCTATATAATAAACAAGCATAATGGTTGAAACCCATAATTTGCTGTCGGGAGACTCTTTCCCTCTTGTGTGCACTGTGAGCAGTCAGTGTGTGAATAAGAGGTTTTCAGGCTCATTCAGCTCAGAATGGCCAAATAGTGCATTATCTGACCAGGACAAGAAAACTGAGACCTCAGCCACACAAGACTGAGTTTCTTAATTTCTATATAATAAACAAGCATAATGGTTGAAACCCATAATTTGCTGTCGGGAGACTCTTTCCCTCTTGTGTGCACTGTGAGCAGTCTCAGTGTGTTAATAAGAGGTTTTCTTTTGAGCTCATTCAACTCAAATAGTGCATTATCTGACCAGGACAAGAAAAACTGAGACCTCAGCCACACAAGACTGAGTTTCTTAATTTCTATTAAAATAAACAAGCATAATGTTGAAACCCATAATTTGCTGTCGGGAGACTCTTTCCCTCTTGTGTGCACTGTGAGCAGTCTCAGTGTGTGAATAAGAGGTTTTCAGGCTCATTCTGCTCAGAATGGCCAAATAGTGCATTATCTGACCAGGACAAGAAAACTGAGACCTCAGCCACACAAGATGAGTTTCTTAATTTCTATATAATAAACAAGCATAATGGTTGAAACCCATAATTTGCTGTCGGGAGACTCTTTCCCTCTTGTGTGCACTGTGCAGTGTCAGTGTGTAATAAGAGGTTTTCGCAGGCTTATTCAACTCAAATAGTGCATTATCTGACCAGGACAAGAAAAACTGAGACCTCAGCCACACAAGACTGAGTTTCTTAATTTCTATTAAAATAAACAAGCATAATGTTGAAACCCATAATTTGCTGTCGGGAGACTCTTTCCCTCTTGTGTGCACTGTGAGCAGTCTCAGTGTGTGAATAAGAGGTTTTCAGGCTTTCAGCTCAGAATGGCCAAATAGTGCATTATCTGACCAGGACAAGAAAAACTGAGACCTCAGCCACACAAGACTGAGTTTCTTAATTTCTATTATAATAAACAAGCATAATGGTTGAAACCCATAATTTGCTGTCGGGAGACTCTTTCCTCTTGTGTGCACTGTGAGCAGTCTCAGTGTGTTAATAAGAGGTTTTCGCTTTTTGAGGCTCATTCAACTCAAATAGTGCATTATCTGACCAGGACAAGAAAAACTGAGACCTCAGCCACACAAGACTGAGTTTCTTAATTTCTATTATAATAAACAAGCATAATGGTTGAAACCCATAATTTGCTGTCGGGAGACTCTTTCCCTCTTGTGTGCACTGTGAGCAGTCTCAGTGTGTGAATAAGAGGTTTTCAGGCTCATTCAGCTCAGAATGGCCAAATAGTGCATTATCTGACCAGGAAAAGAAAACTGAGACCTCAGCCACACAGACTGAAAGTTTCTTCCTTGTATTATAATAAACAAGCATAATGGTTGAAACCCATAATTTGCTGTCGGGAGACTCTTTCCCTCTTGTGTGCACTGTGAGCAGTCTCAGTGTGTGAATAAGAGGTTTTCAGGCTCATTCAGCTCAGAATGGCCAAATAGTGCATTATCTGACCAGGACAAGAAAAACTGAGACCTCAGCCACACAAGACTGAGTTTCTTAATTTCTATTATAATAAAAGCATAATGGTTGAAACCCATAATTTGCTGTCGGAGACTCTTTCCCTCTTGTGTGCACTGTGAGCAGTGTCAGTGTGTGAATAAGAGGTTTTCAGGCTCATTCAGCTCAGAATGGCCAAATAGTGCATTATCTGACCAGGAAAAGACAAACTGAGACCTCAGCCACACAGACATCAAAGTTTCTTCCTTGTATTATAATAAACAAGCATAATGGTTGAAACCCATAATTTGCTGTCGGGAGACTCTTTCCCTCTTGTGTGCACTGTGAGCAGTCTCAGTGTGTGAATAAGAGGTTTTCAGGCTTTTCAGCTCAGAATGGCCAAATAGTGCATTATCTGACCAGGACAAGAAAAACTGAGACCTCAGCCACACAAGACTGAGTTTCTTAATTTCTATTAAAATAAACAAGCATAATGGTTGAAACCCATAATTTGCTGTCGGGAGACTCTTTCCCTCTTGTGTGCACTGTGAGCAGTGTCAGTGTGTGAATAAGAGGTTTTCAGGCTTATTCAGCTCAGAATGGCCAAATAGTGCATTATCTGACCAGGAAAAGAAAACTGAGACCTCAGCCACACAAGACTGAGTTTCTTAATTTCTATATAATAAACAAGCATAATGGTTGAAACCCATAATTTGCTGTCGGGAGACTCTTTCCCTCTTGTGTGCACTGTGAGCATCTCAGTGTGTTAATAAGAGGTTTTCGCTGCGTTTTGAGGCTCATTCAATCAAATAGTGCATTATCTGACCAGGACAAGAAAAACTGAGACCTCAGCCACACAAGACTGAGTTTCTTAATTTCTATTATAATAAACAAGCATAATGGTTGAAACCCATAATTTGCTGTCGGAGACTCTTTCCCTCTTGTGTGCACTGTGAGCAGTCTCAGTGTGTGAATAAGAGGTTTTCAGGCTCATTTGCTCAGAATGGCCAAATAGTGCATTATCTGACCAGGACAAGAAAAACTGAGACCTCAGCCACACAAGACTGAGTTTCTTAATTTCTATATAATAAACAAGCATAATGGTTGAAACCCATAATTTGCTGTCGGGAGACTCTTTCCCTCTTGTGTGCACTGTGAGCATCTCAGTGTGTTAATAAGAGGTTTTCGCTGCGTTTTGAGGCTCATTCAACTCAAATAGTGCATTATCTGACCAGGACAAGAAAAACTGAGACCTCAGCCACACAAGACTGAGTTTCTTAATTTCTATTAAATAAACAAGCATAATGGTTGAAACCCATAATTTGCTGTCGGGAGACTCTTTCCCTCTTGTGTGCACTGTGAGCAGTGTCAGTGTGTGAATAAGAGGTTTTCAGGCTTATTCAGCTCAGAATGGCCAAATAGTGCATTATCTGACCAGGAAAAGACAAACTGAGACCTCAGCCACACAGACATCAAAGTTTCTTCCTTATTATAATAAACAAACATAATGGTTGAAACCATAATTTGCTGTTGGGAGACTCTTCCCTCTTGTGTGCACTGTGAGCAGTCTCAGTGTGTTAATAAGAGGTTTTCGCTGCGTTTTGAGGCTCATTCAACTCAAATAGTGCATTATCTGACCAGGACAAGAAAAACTGAGACCTCAGCCACACAAGACTGAGTTTCTTAATTTCTATTATAATAAACAAGCATAATGGTTGAAACCCATAATTTGCTGTCGGAGACTCTTTCCCTCTTGTGTGCACTGTGAGCAGTCTCAGTGTGTGAATAAGAGGTTTTCGCAGCGTTTTGAGGCTTATTCAACTCAAATAGTGCATTATCTGACAAGGACAAGAAAAACTGAGACCTCAGCCACACAAGACTGAGTTTCTTAATTTCTATTATAATAAACAAGCATAATGGTTGAAACCCATAATTTGCTGTCGGGAGACTCTTTCCCTCTTGTGTGCACTGTGAGCAGTCTCAGTGTGTGAATAAGAGGTTTTCAGGCTCATTCTGCTCAGAATGGCCAAATAGTGCATTATCTGACCAGGACAAGAAAAACTGAGACCTCAGCCACACAAGACTGAGTTTCTTAATTTCTAGTATAATAAACAAGCATAATGGTTGAAACCCATAATTTGCTGTCGGGAGACTCTTTCCCTCTTGTGTGCACTGTGAGCAGTGTCAGTGTGTGAATAAGAGGTTTTCAGGCCTCATTCAGGCTCAGAATGGCCAAATAGTGCATTATCTGACCAGGAAAAGAAAAACTGAGACCTCAGCCACACAAGACTGAGTTTCTTAATTTCTATTAAAATAAACAAGCATAATGGTTGAAACCCATAATTTGCTGTCGGGAGACTCTTTCCCTCTTGTGTGCACTGTGAGCAGTGTCAGTGTGTGAATAAGAGGTTTTCAGGCTTATTCAGCTCAGAATGGCCAAATAGTGCATTATCTGACCAGGAAAAGACAAACTGAGACCACAGCCACACAGACATCAAAGTTTCTTCCTTGTATTATAATAAACAAACATAATGGTTGAAACCCATAATTTGCTGTTGGGAGACTCGTTCCCTCTTGTGTGCACTGTGAGCATCTCAGTGTGTTAATAAGAGGTTTTCGTTGCGTTTTGAGGCTCATTCAACTCAAATAGTGCATTATCTGACAAGGACAAGAAAAACTGAGACCTCAGCCACACAAGACTGAGTTTCTTAATTTCTATTATAATAAACAAGCATAATGGTTGAAACCCATAATTTGTTGTTTGGAGACTCTTTCCCTCTTGTGTGCACTGTGAGCAGTGTCAGTGTGTGAATAAGAGGTTTTCAGGCTCATTTAGCTCAGAATGGCCAAATAGTGCATTATCTGACCAGGACAAGAAAAACTGAGACCTCAGCCACACAAGACTGAGTTTCTTAATTTCTAGTATAATAAACAAGCATAATGGTTGAAACCCATAATTTGCTGTCGGGAGACTCTTTCCCTCTTGTGTGCACTGTGAGCATCTCAGTGTGTTAATAAGAGGTTTTCGCTGCGTTTTGAGGCTCATTCAACTCAAATAGTGCATTATCTGACCAGGACAAGAAAAACTGAGACCTCAGCCACACAAGACTGAGTTTCTTAATTTCTATTAAAATAAACAAGCATAATGGTTGAAACCCATAATTTGCTGTCGGGAGACTCTTTCCCTCTTGTGTGCACTGTGAGCAGTGTCAGTGTGTGAATAAGAGGTTTTCAGGCTTATTCAGCTCAGAATGGCCAAATAGTGCATTATCTGACCAGGAAAAGACAAACTGAGACCACAGCCACACAGACATCAAAGTTTCTTCCTTGTATTATAATAAACAAACATAATGGTTGAAACTCATAATTTGCTGTTGGGAGACTCGTTCCCTCTTGTGTGCACTGTGAGCTTCTCAGTGTGTTAATAAGAGGTTTTCGCTGCGTTTTGAGGCTCATTCAACTCAAATAGTGCATTATCTGACCAGGACAAGAAAAACTGAGACCTCAGCCACACAAGACTGAGTTTCTTAATTTCTATTATAATAAACAAGCATAATGGTTGAAACCCATAATTTGTTGTTTGGAGACTCTTTCCCTCTTGTGTGCACTGTGAGCAGTGTCAGCGTGTGAATAAGAGGTTTTCAGGCTCATTTAGCTCAGAATGGCCAAATAGTGCATTATCTGATCAGGACAAGAAAAACTGAGACCTCAGCCACACAAGGCTGAGTTTCTTAATTTCTATTAAAATAAACAAGCATAATGGTTGAAACCTATAATTTGCTGTCGGGAGACTCTTTCCCTCTTGTGTGCACTGTGAGCAGTCTCAGTGTGTGAATAAGAGGTTTTCAGGCTCATTCAGCTCAGAATGGCCAAATAGTGCATTATCTGACCAGGACAAGAAAAACTGAGACCTCAGCCACACAAGACTGAGTTTCTTAATTTCTAGTATAATAAACAAGCATAATGGTTGAAACCCATAATTTGCTGTCGGGAGACTCTTTCCCTCTTGTGTGCACTGTGAGCAGTGTCAGTGTGTTAATAAGAGGTTTTCGCAGGCGTTTTGATGCTTATTCAACTCAAATAGTGTATTATCTGACCAGGACAAGAAAAACTGAGACCTCAGCCACACAAGACTGAGTTTCTTAATTTCTATTAAAATAAACAAGCATAATAGTTGAAACCCATAATTTGCTGTCGGGAGACTCTTTCCCTCTTGTGTGCACTGTGAGCAGTCTCAGTGTGTGAATAAGAGGTTTTCAGGCTCATTCTGCTCAGAATGGCCAAATAGTGCATTATCTGACAAGGACAAGAAAAACTGAGACCTCAGCCACACAAGACTGAGTTTCTTAATTTCTAGTATAATAAACAAGCATAATGGTTGAAACCCATAATTTGCTGTCGGGAGACTCTTTCCCTCTTGTGTGCACTGTGAGCATCTCAGTGTGTTAATAAGAGGTTTTCGCTGCGTTTTGAGGCTCATTCAACTCAAATAGTGCATTATCTGACCAGGACAAGAAAAACTGAGACCTCAGCCACACAAGGATGAGTTTCTTAATTTCTATTATAATAAACAAGCACAATGGTTGAAACCTATAATTTGCTGTCGGGAGACTCTTTCCCTCTTGTGTGCACTGTGAGCAGTGTCAGTGTGTGAATAAGAGGTTTTGAGGCTCATTCAGCTCAGAATGGCCAAATAGTGCATTATCTGACCAGGAAAAGACAAACTGAGACCTCAGCCACACAGACATGAAAGTTTCTTCCTTGTATTATAATAAACAAGCACAATGGTTGAAACCCATAATTTGCTGTCGGGAGACTCGTTCCCTCTTGTGTGCACTGTGAGCAGTGTCAAAGTGTGAATAAGAGGTTTTGAGGCTCATTCAGCTCAGAATGGCCAAATAGTGCATTATCTGACCAGGAAAAGACAAACTGAGACCTCAGCCACACAGACATGAAAGTTTCTTCCTTGTATTATAATAAACAAGCACAATGGTTGAAACCCATAATTTGCTGTCGGGAGACTCTTTCCCTCTTGTGTGCACTGTGAGCAGTGTCAGTGTGTGAATAAGAGGTTTTCAGGCTCATTTAGCTCAGAATGGCCAAATAGTGCATTATCTGACCAGGACAAGAAAAACTGAGACCTCAGCCACACAAGGCTGAGTTTCTTAATTTCTATTAAAATAAACAAGCATAATGGTTGAAACCTATAATTTGCTGTCGGGAGACTCTTTCCCTCTTGTGTGCACTATGAGCAGTCTCAGTGTGTGAATAAGAGGTTTTCAGGCTCATTCTGCTCAGAATGGCCAAAAAGTGCATTATCTGACCAGGAAAAGAATAACTGAGACCTCAGCCACACAAGACTGAGTTTCTTAATTTCTAGTATAATAAACAAGCATAATGGTTGAAACCCATAATTTGCTGTCGGGAGACTCTTTCCCTCTTGTGTGCACTGTGAGCATCTCAGTGTGTTAATAAGAGGTTTTCGCTGCGTTTTGAGGCTCATTCAACTCAAATAGTGCATTATCTGACAAGGACAAGAAAAACTGAGACCTCAGCCACACAAGACTGAGTTTCTTAATTTCTATTAAAATAAACAAGCATAATGGTTGAAACCCATAATTTGTTGTTTGGAGACTCGTTCCCTCTTGTGTGCACTGTGAGCTTCTCAGTGTGTGAATAAGAGGTTTTCAGGCTCATTTAGCTCAGAATGGCCAAATAGTGCATTATCTGACCAGGACAAGAAAAACTGAGACCTCAGCCACACAAGGCTGAGTTTCTTAATTTCTATTAAAATAAACAAGCATAATGGTTGAAACCCATAATTTGCTATCAGGAGACTCTTTCCCTCTTGTGTGCACTGTGAGCAGTGTCAGTGTGTGAATAAGAGGTTTTCAGGCTCATTCAGCTCAGAATGGCCAAATAGTGCATTATCTGACCAGGAAAAGACAAAATGAGACCTCAGCCACACAGACATGAAAGTTTCTTCCTTGTATTATAATAAAGAAGCATAATGGTTGAAACCCATAATTTGCTGTCGGGAGACTCTTTCCCTCTTGTGTGCACTGTGAGCAGTCTCAGTGTGTGAATAAGAGGTTTTCGCAGCATTTTGAGGTTTATTCAACTCAAATAGTGCATTATCTGACCAGGACAAGAAAAACAGACCTCAGCCACACAAGACTGAGTTTCTTAATTTCTATTAAAATAAACAAGCATAATGGTTGAAACCCATAATTTGCTGTCGGGAGACTCGTTCCCTCTTGTGTGCACTGTGAGCAGTCTCAGTGTGTGAATAAGAGGTTTTCAGGCTCATTCAGCTCAGAATGGCCAAATAGTGCATTATCTGACCAGGAAAAGAATAACTGAGAACTTAGCCACACAAGGCTGAGTTTCTTAATTTCTATTATAATAAACAAGCACAATGGTTGAAACCCATAATTTGCTGTCGGGAGACTCTTTCCCTCTTGTGTGCACTGTGAGCAGTCTCAGTGTGTGAATAAGAGGTTTTCGCAGCATTTTGAGGCTTGTTCAACTCAAATAGTGCATTATCTGACCAGGACAAGAAAAACAGACCTCAGCCACACAAGACTGAGTTTCTTAATTTCTATTAAAATAAACAAGCATAATGGTTGAAACCCATAATTTGCTGTCGGGAGACTCTTTCCCTCTTGTGTGCACTGTGAGCAGTCTCAGTGTGTGAATAAGAGGTTTTCAGGCTCATTCAGCTCAGAATGGCCAAATTGTGCATTATCTGACCAGGAAAAGAATAACTGAGAACTCAGCCACACAAGGCTGAGTTTCTTAATTTCTATTATAATAAACAAGCACAATGGTTGAAACCCATAATTTGCTGTCGGGAGACTCTTTCCCTCTTGTGTGCACTGTGAGCAGTCTCAGTGTGTGAATAAGAGGTTTTCAGGCTCATTTAGCTCAGAATGGCCAAATAGTGCATTCTCTGACCAGGACAAGACAAACTGAGAACTCAGCCACACAGACATGAAAGTTTCTTCCTTGTATTATAATAAACAAGCATAATGGTTGAAACCTATAATTTGCTGTCGGGAGACTCTTTCCCTCTTGTGTGCACTGTGAGCAGTCTCAGTGTGTGAATAAGAGGTTTTCAGGCTCATTCAGCTCAGAATGGCCAAATAGTGCATTATCTGACCAGGAAAAGACAAAATGAGACCTCAGCCACACAGACATCAAAGTTTCTTCCTTGTATTATAATAAAGAAGCATAATGGTTGAAACCCATAATTTGCTGTCGGGAGACTCTTTCCCTCTTGTGTGCACTGTGAGCAGTCTCAGTGTGTGAATAAGAGGTTTTCAGGCTCATTCAGCTCAGAATGGCCAAATAGTGCATTCTCTGACCAGGACAAGACAAACTGAGACCTCAGCCACACAGACATGAAAGTTTCTTCCTTGTATTATAATAAAGAAGCATAATGGTTGAAACCCATAATTTGCTGTCGGGAGACTCGTTCCCTCTTGTGTGCACTGTGAGCAGTCTCAGTGTGTGAATAAGAGGTTTTCAGGCTCATTCAGCTCAGAATGGCCAAATTGTGCATTATCTGACCAGGAAAAGAATAACTGAGAACTCAGCCACACAAGGCTGAGTTTCTTAATTTCTATTATAATAAACAAGCACAATGGTTGAAACCCATAATTTGCTGTCGGGAGACTCTTTCCCTCTTGTGTGCACTGTGAGCAGTCTCAGTGTGTGAATAAGAGGTTTTCAGGCTCATTTAGCTCAGAATGGCCAAATAGTGCATTCTCTGACCAGGACAAGACAAACTGAGAACTCAGCCACACAGACATGAAAGTTTCTTCCTTGTATTATAATAAACAAGCATAATGGTTGAAACCTATAATTTGCTGTCGGGAGACTCTTTCCCTCTTGTGTGCACTGTGAGCAGTCTCAGTGTGTGAATAAGAGGTTTTCAGGCTCATTCAGCTCAGAATGGCCAAATAGTGCATTATCTGACCAGGAAAAGACAAAATGAGACCTCAGCCACACAGACATCAAAGTTTCTTCCTTGTATTATAATAAAGAAGCATAATGGTTGAAACCCATAATTTGCTGTCGGGAGACTCTTTCCCTCTTGTGTGCACTGTGAGCAGTCTCAGTGTGTGAATAAGAGGTTTTCGCAGCATTTTGAGGCTTATTCAACTCAAATAGTGCATTATCTGACCAGGACAAGAAAAACAGACCTCAGCCACACAAGACTGAGTTTCTTAATTTCTATTATAAGAAACACACATAATGGTTGAAACCCATAATTTGCTGTCAGGAGACTCTTTCCCTCTTGTGTGCACTGTGAGCAGTCTCAGTGTGTGAATAAGAGGTTTTCAGGCTCATTCAGCTCAGAATGGCCAAATAGTGCATTATCTGACCAGGACAAGAAAAACTGAGACCTCAGCCACACAAGGCTGAGTTTCTTAATTTCTTTTATAATAAACAAGCATAATGGTTGAAACCCATAATTTGCTGTCGGGAGACTCTTTCCCTCTTGTGTGCACTGTGAGCAGTCTCAGTGTGTGAATAAGAGGTTTTCAGGCTCATTCAGCTCAGAATGGCCAAATAGTGCATTATCTGACAAGGACAAGACAAACTGAGACCTCAGCCACACGGACATGAAAATTTCTTAATTTCTATTATAATAAACAAACATTGTGGTTGAAACCCATAATTTGCTATCGGGAGACCCTTTCCCTCTTTTGTGCACTGTGAGCAATCTCAGTGTGTCAATAAGAGGTTTTCAGGCTCATTCGGGTCAGAATGGCCAAATAGTGCATTCTCTGAACAGGACAAGACAAACTGAGAACTCAGCCACACGGAAATGAAAGTTTTTTATTTTTAATATTAGTAAACAAGCATTATGGTTGAAACCCATAATTTCCTGTCGGGAGACCATTTGCCTCTTTTGTTCCTCTTTTGTGGATGACTGCTCTACCTCCTGAGCCACAGCCAAAATTAAAACAATTTTACATTCTTCAGGTTTTCAGTGGTAGTAAATAAGTTGCAGTAGACAAGAAATTTGTTTGTGACCACTCTTTGAACTCTCTCACAGGACATTCAGGTAGTACTGATGTCAACAGGTTTTTTTTTCCCTCTTAGTGAAAGTGTCTCAAATAATCTTTGTTTTCAGTAAAAGTAACTCAAAGTTAACAAATGGATTGTTTTTAGGAAGTAATTTTAAAACACTAAAAGAAAACCATGTTTCAGTTCCTATTCTTCCGGTTTTCCGTTTTTGCACAAGGAATTTGTATGTGAAACCTGCAGTTTATGTTCCTCCCATTGTGCTGTGCTAGTGGACTTGTATATATGACTTCTATGGAACTTGCTTGGAGCCTGAAACCATGGATGTATTCACAGAAATGGCAATAGCAAGCAACGGTGAAATTCATATTTATGTTGAGCATTAATTTATTGTGATGATGGAGGGGAAACCATCCAGTTATTATTCATCTGAGAGTTTTATTATAGCTGACAAACAGATTGGGCTTTCCACAATAAATCATAACCAGGCAAGAATATTTAGTTTGAACTGTCTTTTTTGAGATGCACTTTTTATAATGAAAAATCAATCCTGTATGTGACCTTTAATGTTATTATAGGGCTTTACAAAGAATTTCTTACCTTTGGAAAAGATAAAATGGCATTTTGAAAGTTGTGCAGCACTAACAAGCATAATCATAATCATTTGTAGTGAAACATTTTTCTTCCTTTATATTTTGTCTTTTGCCATTTGTTAACATTTTCATGTATTTTTAAAAGACACTGTTGAATATCAAATTGTATTTAATATAGAAGAAGTAAAAGAAGTAGAAGTAAAAAACACTGCAGAAAATCTGGAGGTGAAGCTCCTTTATTTGTGATTATTACGTGAGCTTTATGTACTTTGGGATAGCTAAGCTAAGTATGCCAAATGTATTGTGGGTCCATCATGGAACATTTTACATGGATTTGTTTTGGTTTATTCTTGTATTTTTCCTTAAACATGGCCTTAAAACATGCCAGGGCAGAGAAGCAGAAAGAGAAAAGGCTCATGATGAGAGCCGCAACGGATGATGTTGGGAAAATTACCCTCCCAGAAAGCTTAATATAGAGGACTATGTTCTTATAGATCCACATTACAACACAGTACAGTGCAGTCTCATGGTTTATCTGCAGGGGGCAGTAGAGCTCCATGGAACAAGGTAACATTTTCAGTGGTGATGAACTGAAATCATCACAGAGAGTAAAGTGAATTCTAACATGAGAGTCAATTTAAAACACAAAAATATATGTGAAGTTGGAAACATTGCAGGTGAGTGTGAGCCTGTCTTGCTTTACTATCAAGGCAAAGTAGTAAAACAAGTGAATTGACATGAATGAAGACCAGTTAAGCCATTTTAAAAACACAATAATGCTGTTAAATTCCTGCACTTTTAAGATTAGGGCAGACTTTGGCTTTCTGTTATAGTATATTGGCCCACAGATCTTCTAGATTAGAGTTGGGATGCATTATAAGTGATCATGATTTGTCGCAGAACAGCTTTGCTCCTGCCCTTACTTTCCTGGAACATCATTCATACCAGATTGCACTTCAGAGGATTACATAATAGTCTTTTTCTCAAACCTCTGAAGCAATTAGACTAGCTGCAGTTTTCCTTTCTGGCTTTGGCAGCTGAAACAGTTTCTACTGTTCAAACTGTATAAAAAAGAAAGAAAGAATTAAATAAAAAAAAACCTCAGTAGTCCAGGAATTGAACTGGTAACCAAGTGGTTATGGAGTGAGTTCTAAAAACACACAGGACACAGTTGTTAGCATAGAGCAAGACAGAAAATAAGAAGAAAGGTAAGTTAACAGTCCCTGTGGAGCCAGTGTAACACTTTGATCATCATGACCAGAGCCATTTCTAGCTTTTTGGAGGCCCTATGCAAAAAATAGTTTGGACTGTGTTTTTGAATAACACAACATACCTCAGATTACAAAACCTTTCTGCCATTAATGTTTGGATAAATTAACATAAGCAACATTAGCATAATCAGATATTTCTCACTCACCCTACCCTGAATGAGTCTTAACTAGTGTTGAGCGAATACAGGCACAGCTGGGTTTGTAAAAAGTGTATATAAGACATTTATCTCCTTGGAAAGTCACCTTTTGTCTGTACAGACCATCCCATGAATTCTGTGCACTGATATGTCTAGTTTAAAAACTTCTTGTAGCAAGACTGAGTGTTAAACCAGAATGAGATAAGCCACACATACCAGCTGCCCTGTACAACCATATGGAGGACAGAATTAAAACTAGATCATGCATTTCCTGAAGAAAATACAGTGTGACTGCTGACAGCTCTTGCAGCTTGCTTGCAGCTGCTGCACCATGTTTTATTTAATTAAAGACAATTATACAAATGTCCAACTCTATTTTCACTTTACTGGATAAATCTGTGAAAGTGCAATTCAGTACAAATGGTAAATTAAATTGAAAACAGTCTTAACTTTTGTTTCTTGGGTTCTCCAAATTGGTTGTGTCCCAAGTTTGGTGAAGACTGGATGAAACATGGAGACTGGAAAGTGAAAAATATGTATTGATAATAAGTTAAAAGCGAGAGAAAATCCACAGATATATATTTTTTCTCAGACACATCAGGATAAATCTCAAACCATCAATAACTATATATCACAGTTGACCCATATACATACACTACACCACCCCAAGTTTAACTAGAGGGGAATTGAACAATCAGAGACTGAAAGAAAATGAAAAGACTCTGTTTTGCACTGGAAATCGAAAAACAAAAATGCAGTAATGATATATAGAGAAACATCCTTCAGTTGAAGGGAATAATATGGGCTCCTAACATATAATGTTACTGCAGTTTGAATTACTACTTACATAACAGTAATACATCAACTTTTTTGTCCCGTTTTACATTGTTTATTTATTTACTAAAATTATTTACTCAACTAAGTTTGGATCAACTGCAAATCTGAAACCCACCACTACCTCCCCTAAGAGGTAGTGGTGTCTCAGTTTCTTTTTGGGGAGTTAGTGGGTTAGTGTAGGAAAACAAAACTTTATAAATCAAAACAGTCTTTTCAATATTTTCTCACTGAGTGCTTTTGTAAAGCTATACTCCCTAACATGGGTCAAAGATTAATCAGTTTGAATTGAGAAACACAGCATGTTACATCTTAAACTGATGAATTCTGGCTGAAATAAATGACTGAAATGCACTCAACAGCCACTTCATTAGGTACACCTGTTGAGCTTCTCATTAATGCAAATATCTTATCATCCAATCACATGGCAGTAACTCAATGCACTTAGGTATGTAGACATGGTCAAACAGGTTGCCTTGACCATGTCAAGCATCAGAATGGGGAGGAAAGATGATTTAAGTGAACATGGCATGGTTGTTGGTGCAGACTGGTCTGAGTATGTATAAAAAGCTAATCTGTTCAAATACACATCCTCATCCTGTTGACACTCATAAGGTGTATATACATTAAGGATAATAAACTCTTTACAATTAAACTTGTACAGCAACAACCAGTCACATTCTGTCCTCATGATATGACATATCAATGTCCAATCTTTTATGTCACAAGATAGCTATATCCTTCCTCTCATTATTTGCATAGTAAGATCAGTTGTGGATTCACTAGCCCCATGGAAATAATCATTACATCACAGCTGCAGTTCCACCAGGGTTCTCACTTTGGTTCACGGTGGCAGCCCGCACTCCTCTATCAACCCCAGGGCCAGCTCCATACAAGCCACAGAGGGCAGGACATCACTCAAGTCTCTAGTGTTTCCTGACAAGAGTATTGTCTTGTATTGTTGTGCTTTGTACTTACACCTGTTTCCTTATGGTGTAGTTTTCACCTAGATTGCAGCTGCTGTCTGCCTCTGCTGTTTTCTCACTTGCTTTGCTGCTTTTACCCTTCCATGCCTTTCACCTGCTCCAAGCCTCTGGTCCCTGCTGCTCTCTCAAGCCATTCCATTCACCTGCCACTGCCTGCTGGTCCTCATCCCCCTCATTTGCCCCTTACAATTCCTTGGCTTCACCTGGTACTCCCCATGCCTCACCATCTCCCCACAATAGACTGCCTTCATTGAACATTAAAACCACTAACCTTTACTCTCCGTTTCTGTGTCTGCTCAGGGCTCCTTAAACTAACTGTTTTCTAGATGTAACAGATGGGGCACAAATCCAGGCAAATGCTATCAAATAGGAGCACTTTTTTACGTCCATTCACCACTCTAACCTTGTCACCATTAACACTCATACATTACTACAGAATGGTGTCAGTGAATAAAAATAGCCATTACAAATTTTGCAAGATTTTTTTTTCACTGTCTAGTATTGTTTGTGTGTCTTGGTTGATCTGTAAAGCTGACAGGAATACTTGCTGGCCGCAAAAAAGCAAGCTTTCTATAGATCTTCATATAGACAAGTTCTTCACAAGTTTTGAATTGCTGCGGTTCTCCTTCCACAAGGGATTTTTATTAAAACAGACAATCCTTTCCCTCTTCCACTGAAAAAACAGCTCAGCAAATGGGTTTCCATATCGTTCTTCTTTCTTTCCTGCCTCTTTGCTCCAACTATTTAGAGCATACATCTCTCTCCTGAATGAGGGCAGCAGGGAAACAGAGCAGGAGCAATAGTTGTAGCTAATAGCAGGGAGGAAAGCTTCACAGTCCTGACCAACAAGAGCTCACCAACCTTTGTTAACTATAAGACTGTATTGTCAAACAGCTTTGGTGGTGCCTCAGTACGCTATGGAAATTTATCTCTTCAGACTTGGTGCACTGTATTGTAACAATGCAGTGGAAACTGCTGACTCATGTGAATGTCTACTGCTGAGTATGGTGTGTTAATATTCTGCAAAAAGCTTTGAAAGCAAAGACATTAAAATAATCTGTTGAACATCACTGCATTGGCTAAAAACAAAAAATGTGAAAAAAGACAAATTTATCAATAAACAAATACACAAATACATATTCTTATGTTTATCAGGCTGAAATAAATAATAAAGAAATAAAGAACCAATCACACACACACACACACACACAATAAAATACTTTACAATATCTCATTGGTGGCTATTGTACAATTGTTATGTATTCTCAGAGTGCAATGATCATTCTGTGCATTTTGACAGGTAAACATAAATGCTTGGGGTAGGTGGGCATTATCAGGAATCCACATGCTAACAGTAAGTTATTCTCAGGATGTCTCAATAATTCTAGCCTCCAGTTGTTTGAAATGCTGCAGTGCAAGTACTGACACAAACTAGAAGGTCTGTATTTCTTTGCATTGGCTCCCTGTAAAATCCATAATTGAATTCAGAATCCTTCATCCCCCTGTTGAAAGCCCTTAGTGACTAAGCTCATTTGTACCTTAAAGACCTCATAGTACATTATTGTGGGGCCACAGCCCACCCACAAATTGGCTCCTTTTGTTCCACAGACAAAAGAGAGCCATTGAATTCAGTCTCCCAGGGTCCTTCACCTTTTCACACCTGGGTGTAAAATCCCCCAACTCCAGCTACAATTGGTCACTGTATGGTCCAGGACCCATAATATCACCAGGCCATACAAAACTAGATGCCCAGTTTTGCTAGCCCTCATTGTCTCTCCTTAGCCAACTCATTTATAGAGGAGTTGCCTCTCTCTCTCTGCTCTGATCACCAAGCCAGCAGGAGTTTGCTGTCCTTATCAACAAAGCTCGCTGACCTCCACAAGACCTGCCTGAAGCAAAAACCTGCACTAGACTGAACTTTGGTAGTGACACAAGAGCCTACCAAAGGATTTAAGACAGACCAAACACTAGCAGGCATGACAGAAAGTTTGCCAGATGGGTTTGCCACCAAAAGGAGCCAGAAAGCATAGTTAGCATCAACCAGCTAACTCTGCAAGGAGAACAAAGAAACAGATCTCCTCAACATGCCAGGACAACTGCAGTTTACTGGACCTTAAACACAAACAGGCAGTGTCTTTAATGTAAATAAGATGTTCTTTATATAATAATGAATTAATTATATTCATTATTTGTAATATTAATATTTGTCATAATTTTCTCATGTGGAACTAGCTCCCATTTTGGGTTTTGGATGTAGACACCTTCTCTACATTAATGATTATGATTAAAACTTTCCTCTTTGATAAACCTTATAGTTAAGGCTGGTTCAGGTGAACCCTGAACTATCTCTTAGTTATCCTGCTATATGCTGAGGCTGCTGTGGCGCCATTCCCATGACACATAGAGCACTTCCCCTCTCTTCTTCTCTCTCACCATGCATTAATATCATACTACTGCATATCACTCATTTTGTTTTATTATTATTAATAATTGGTGCAGCTATCATTGCTGCTGTTATTAATAACAGTATAACACATATGAGTTCCACTATTATTATCATTCTGACAACCAGTCTGTCAGCACTTTTTTAATGGAATATATACAGCTGTTCCTGGAGTCTGGGACAGACATGTGTGTTTCGCCCTTCTCCACTTAACAAGACTGTTTACTCCCAGCCTCATCGGCTTTCACAGCTGCAGCAAAAGATTTAGCCAGTGACAGGTCACTTTGTTGAGCACAGCTGACTGCACCTCGCGTCGATGGCAGTGGGAGCGTTTTAATGGTCTCTGTGTTATCTTTAGACCTTTATAAACTGTAGCTTACTGAATCACCAGTAGGGGGCAACCTGTCCTCACATAAAACAGATTCACACAGAGAGTTGGACTAGTTCACATACTGGGCACAGTCCTGTTCTGATTCAGCAATATCAACAGGAGCAGGACAAACTTTACTCCCAGCAATATCGTTTCCCATCATTAAATCTATGCCACCAAGACCGAAACGGGAGCAAACAGCCACAGGAAAGAAACCAGTAACCAAACTTGACTCTGTGGACACGGTGAAGCAGCGTTGACATGGAGCACATTCCTATCACTTTTACAAGTGCGCTCGCTTCCCACATCAACCACTAGACTGGCCGGTTCAGTGGTTGACAGCTCCAGAAAAATACCTCTCTCAACCAACCCAACTGGGATGTTGGCTTTAGCTCCTTTTTCACCAGAAACTTAGTTGCGGGAACACCGTAATGTTCCGCAGTCACTAACAGGTCAGCTTTCCTACACTATTTGATTTAACATGGGGTTAGCCACAAACCTGGCTAAGTCAAAGACTGCCATATTTAAAAGACAACCCAATAGACACTACAAAAACAGCGGCACTACACTGGGTGGCTACAGCCAGCTACCGAGTTAACTAGTAGTACCTAACTCTCCAGCAGCCACAAAACAACACTCGACCAGTGGCAAACACTTGAGTGCGATCCCACATGCAGATTCCCTCAGACACCTACCTAACGAGAAATTTACCAGCTACAGGTTCATGGCTGAGAATGAATGTATTCTCAGAGGTAGTAATGTTTCCTTCTTCCTTACTTCTTAATCCTTTCTTCTTTGGGTCTGTTTCTGTGTAGTTCGACTATGTATGTGTGTGTGTGAGTGAGTCAGCCCCCACCCTCCCTTTCTTTTTTCTGTCTCCCTGTCAGTAAGAGAGGGAGTTGGCAGTTGTTGCACATGTTGTGTGAATGTAAATAGGCAGCTGTCATATTTAAAATTGGTTTGTGTGTGTCTTGAAAGCAAGGCAGGTTTAGTGGTAAAGAAATTAGTGCCTGTTGCTTGTCTGTGCTGAAGAATGATTGCACAGAAGTTTTCTACACTGTCCCAAGGAGCACTGACAACACTTATCTGCTGTTTGTGAAGTAGATTAAAACCCTCTGAATCTCCCAAATATTATATAATAAATATGATGTGTTATCTTTAAAGTGTCATTCCACTCAGGATTGCCTTTGGCTGACTTTGCCTGACAAGATGGTCAAAGTGAACTGCTGGTGACTGCTGGGGTGGAGTAAGACGACTGAAGCCAAGTCAGCCTCATTCTGGGCACTTCTGTTGTTTCACTTAGCTCACAACAATGGCTGATCTCATAGCATGTTATCAGCCTTACCCATTACCCTTTTTAAAATTTGTGAAAGAATGAGTTCCCCTCAATATGTCAGACTGTTTTGTAAACCTATACACACTGTTTACTCACCCAAAGATGTGTTGCTCTAAAACATTTTCAGGTCAGACACAAGTTTACATGGGTCTTTAGGCACACATGACATTAAATATAAGTAATACAAGTATAAAAGGCAATGAGTTAAGGTGAATGGGGGAAAAGTCAAACATGGAATACCTGCATAGTGGGCCCTATAACAACAACTAGGACTCTCCCTAAGACTTTTCAACCAGCCAAAACAAGCAATCAGGGGAGAACACCCTTGATAACAGGGGTGACCAAGAATCACATGGTTGTGATCACTGGCTGAGCTCCAGATATCCTCTGTGTTTCAGCACCATGGTTTGCAGTGCTGTTTTGAGGCAAATAATTAAAATTTAACATCTGTTTTTTTTTTCATGGGCTAATATCCCCTATTATAGTGTATAGGAGTCCCTGTTGAGTGACATATACAATTAGTTCAGGTTGTCTGATTCTTGGATGTGTAAAACTGATGATACTGTTAAAAAATATAACATTATATGGCAAAACACAAAAGTATGCAAAAACAGAAAAATCTAAGTGTGGGTCTAAGGAATAAGCCCCAAGAAGCTGTGGTCTACAGTATGAGTAGCTAAGGAGCGTTGAATTATTACTTATCTTGTTTAGGGAGAAGAACAACATCACCTAGAGGCATTTTTTTGCCATTGACCAATTATACAGACTTATGTCTGTTGTTTCAAATCATGTTTTAAAAATAAAATATGATGTAATGCAACTTCCTGCAGTAATAATCACTCGTCAGCCACAATATTAAAACTACTGAAATCTTTATCCTGGCATTCATCTGGATATTACTTTGACATGCACCACTCACCTAAACATTGTTGCAGACCAAGCACACCCTGGCAACAGCACATCCCAGATGGCAGGAGCCTGCCCCAGCAGCACAATGTGCTCACCACACTGTAAAAATTGCTCAAAAATGGTTTGAGGAACATGACAAAGTGTCCAAGACAATGATCCTGAGCCCCAGATCCTTATCCAATCAAACATCTCTGGGATGTGCCATAACAAACCTGAGGATTCACTGTCTGGGTCTGTTCTGGTGCTAGACACCACCGCAGGACACCTCCAGAGGTCTGGTGTCCATGTGCCAATGGGTTTTGGCAGCACGAGGGGGACCTACACACTGTTAGACAGGTGGTTATAATGTTATAGTTGATTAGTCTGTAAGTTTCCCTTCACTTTTCTGTTTAATCTACAGTCTAGGTAATGATCAAATCAAACACGAGACAAAAACAAGAAAATAAGTATAAATGAAAACATCCAACTCACAGAGAGATTTCAGTGTGATGTCTATGGCTATAAAATGGTGATGATGATAATTTGTAGTAATCCGATGTATTGTTGTCAAGAGCCTTTCAGAATGTCTGATTTGTTTTGTTGAATTACTTATTATTTTGTGTGCATTGATGAAAAATGGTCATCAGCATGTTTTGTTTTTTAAGAAATAGGTAGAGATGTTTCTCTCAATATAACCTGGTGCCCCGGAGAGCTTAGTTCAGTCTGCCTTTGACTTACCTTGCTTGGTTTATTGATATCACAGCTTATGACTACTCAGTGAACTGCATTGCAACAGATTTTTCTCATCTCTAGTGGCCAGTACTTCCTTTGTACAATGATGTAAGAGGATGTTTAACATAAGAGGCTGCAACTTTTGGATTTAAATTAGTTTATTACTGCCAAGCAGTCTAGTATCCATGTGTAGGGCATCCAGTTGTAGGCTTTCTTGTAGTTAATCCAGGCAGTGCTCTGGTTGGTCTGTCTAGTCTTAAGAGTCTTGGTAGCTGGTGCTTTGGCCCTCTAGTATTGTTTCCAGTGCCCTTCTGAGATTTGCTCTTGCATTGACTCATGCACCTACTTATCGTAGCTGCTATGATGCCTGAGAGGAACTTCCATGTTGTGGAGAGGCAGGTTATTGGCCAGTAGTTGGAATGTGATTGCTCATGGTGGGAACTGCTGGGTCTCTCTCTGTAATTATAATACACTAGGCAACAGCGGCAAAGAAAAACCTCCTTTTAAGAGGCAGAGACCTCAAGCAGAACCAGACCCAGGGTGGGCAGCCATCTGCCTTGACCGATTGGGTTGAGAAAGAGAGAGGGAGGGGAATGGGGAGAGAGGGGGGTAGAAAATAGTGACAGGAGAAGATAGCATAATGCAGATTCCATGTAAAAATGTAGTGGTATCAATAATACAAAAGAGGTAATGATAGCAATGACAATTAAATTAGGAAATGCAATAGAAGCAGTACTAATAATTTCTAAATATAACAGCAGATGTTGAGTGGGGTTGTAGGAGCAGCAGGAGGCTTGTCATCACAGATCAGACGCTACAGCTCCGGAGGAAATGCCTGCAGAAAGTGACAGAAGAGGAGAGACAGAGACAAAAGAGCACAAAACTACAGGAAAGGGAAGATATTGAGTTAGTAACGTGTATTTATGGGATATGAATCCATACTGAGAGAGAGAAGCTCAGTGCATCGTGGAAAATCCCCCGGCAGTCTAGACCTACATTAGCATATTTAAGGGATAGGTCAAGCAAGTGTGAACCAGCCCTAACTAAGCTTCATCAAAAAGGAAAGTTTTAAGCCTACTCTTAAAAGTGCAGAGGGTGTCTGCCTCCCAGACCCAAACTGGGAGAAGGTTCCACAGTAGAGGAGCCTGATAGCTGAAGGCTATGCCTCCCATTCTACTCCTGGAAACTCTAGGATCCACCAGCAAACCAGCATTCTGGGAATGCAATGTTCTAGTGGGGTTGTAGGGAATTATAAGCTCTTTAAGATAGGGTGGTGCCTGACCATTAAGGGCTTTGTAGGTGAGGAGGAGGATTTTAAATTCTATTCTGGATTTGACTGGGAGCCAATGTAGAGGGGTTAACACAGGAGAAATATGGTCTCTTTTTCTACTTCCAGTCAGTAATTGTGCAGCAGCATTTTGGATCAACTGCAGAGTCTTTAGAGACAATGCTAATGTTTCCCTTTTCAGTTTGGGTTTGTTTTCAATGCCAAATCTTAATGTCACTGTTCTAGCTCCATATGACAGCAGTGTCATTACTCATGACAAAACCACAGTTTTTGTGCTGCTGTTGGTTGAAAGCTGGAGGTGAAATTTATTTTTGTCCATGCTGGGTGACTCAGATCAACAGATCAGTAGGGCTGCAGCAAAATTACCATAGATAGATGGATAGATAGATAGGTAGGTAGATAAATAGATATCTTTGGTAAATTTTCACAGTGCCACCACTATCATCCAGGTTAGAGTGAAGAAGGTAGATGACAACATTCTCCACCCTCATTAGCAAAGTAAAGACAATCTAGAGCATATTCAAATTGTTGTCCAAGATGGACCAGAACCAGTCTCTCCAGTAACTTCATAATATATGACATTAGTGCAACTGGACTGAATCATCTTGGATTTGTACACAGTACAGGGAACAACTTGGAAAACGTACATTGTATGCAGTAATATAAACAGGGATAACCCTATTGAGGGTGACAGGAACTAGGAGAACTAATATTATGAGGGAAGGGTACACTAATATCAACAAAAAATAGAGACATTCTCAAAACTAGGCAACTCTGCTACTCCTCGTCATTAAAGTGCTGAGCTCCAGTTTGGGGTTTTTGTGGTCTAAACTGAAGTTGCCAGTGTTAAGTGGAGTGGTTCAACTGGGTGTGTGTGTCATAAATTTTAATGTGTTTTGGACACAAGGAGTTCAATGTCACTTTCTGTCTCCACTGTATGGTGATAGAGAATATCCACTAATTATATGTCATGTTTCTGTATATTATGTAAACCACACCATGTACATTTCATGTTAACTGGATTATGTCACATAAAGCTGACTTCCTGTTGTTTGCAGGCGATGGTTTGGCTATGACTCAATATTGATGTGTAGCTGTGTTCAAGCATGGACTCTCATTGAGCATGAGAAATTTTGGGCAATTGGACAATGTACATTTGAGTTATGTTTTGGGCAAAATTGACCAGCACACACCATCAAGGGCATTCCTCATAAACTCAAAGACTAGGATAATCAATTACTGGTAAAAAACAACTCTCCAAAGCTATTACTTCACCCACATGTTGAGCTGTGGCTGCAACTTGAAAGTGATGAATGATCACGCATCAGCAAAAATCTTGCCTGCAGTCACAGCTTTCTGAAAGCAACATTAAGTTATTGACAATTAAAATCAACAGTTTATACAGATGTTTCACATTTAATACCCATTAGGAGAGGAAATGCTTGCACAGCCTTTCATACACACAGATTTATAGGGTGTATTGAAAACTTAACATTGGGTTATATTAGGATACAATGACAGGGACATTATATGAAGAAAATAAAAGTGAATAAATTTGGAGAAACACATTTATTTTTTCCAAGCTTTAAAACTGATGGGGAGATACAAGTATGAAGTACTATGAGAGACTTTATTATACCGCATTATTTAGAGGTAAGCTGGGTTTAAACTTTCCTCACTGTAAATCACTTGTAGAAGTTGGTACAAAATAGCTTCAGAAGGTATTCAGACCCATTTGCTCACTTTGTTGTACTGTAGATTTTATTTTAAAGGAATAAAACTGAAAAAGAAGAAATTAAGAATAATGAAGAAATGACAAAAGCCTCCACAAGGGTGCACATAACCTGAGACTGGGATTTTGTGGTTCACCTTTTAGCACAACAATGACCCAAAGCATACAGCCAAATCAATGATGGAGTGGCTTGGGCTGACTATCATTGAGTGGTCCAGCCAACAACTGAACTTAAATCCCAGAGGATTGTGGGATTGTGGAGAGACTTGACGATAGCAGTTTGAAGATACTTACCATTCAATGCAAGAAATGGGATACACTGCCCATATCAGGTGTGCATAGCTTGTTGAGACTGACAAAGAAGACTCATATTAAGGGTCTTTTGTAAACGATAGATTTTAATTTTCTTACAGCACGTTTTCACTTTGACATTATGAGTTACTGAGCGGACTTCCGGATGTGCTTTGCCGTGTGAAGATGTGCGTGCGGAGGCTCCGTAGAAAAGTTGTCAAAAATATTAATATCGCCTTATGTCTATCATTTTGGGGTGCCGAGCGATTAAGGTTTTGTTTTTGAAACGAACGAGTACGCTTTTTAAGGCAGTTTAAATGACCTCTTGATCGACTCGGACGGCTGGAGAGAAGCTGCATGTGGCTAGCAACCTGGCCCCCTCAGCTAGCCAGGTTAATACTAGCCCAACACATGCTGACAATATACCCCAGTGGGCTAAGGATATGATGTCTGAGATTAAAAAAGGCAACATTGAGATTACGAAATACAGAGAGGAGACAAAGACAGAGATTGCGAGGTGTAAAGAAGAAATAGAAAAGGGGAGAAAAGAGACGAAGGTTGAAATGGAAAAATGGATGAAGAGCTTGGAAGAGGTTACTAAAGCCCAGTTGGAGTTACGCGTTGAGGTGAGGCTGACTGAAGACAACTAGCAGTTTGGCTGATAGGATGGACGAACGGGAAACATAGGTGGATGAGACGTTGAATGATCAGTCCGACGAGGCAGGCAAAAAGCCGGCGAGAGAAATGGAGAGAACATCGGAGAGGCGTAATGGACAGATTCACATCTTCCCGGACTACACCGCAAGAAGCCTCCTGTGGACCTGCATGGGGATCAGATATGGGCTGCGATACCCGGCAATCCTAGTGATCACGCCAGAAGGAGGACAAACGAAAACCTTTGAGACCCCAAAGGACGCCGCGGAATACATCAAGAAGAAACTGAGCCCCGGGTGAAGCTTATGGGCTGGCTTGAACTTGGCGAAGTAGAAATTCACACATGCTTACATTGTTGAAATGGGAGGATTAATGTAGACAGGATATTGTTGACTGGACTTGACAACACTGGCAAAGTAATTGATTACAGTGTGTGTTTACATGGGTATATATATATATTGTTTCATAATCCCTCCCTCTTTCTGGGGGCTACTGCTACCCTCCCCCACATTACTGTTTTGTTTTGTTCAAGGTCTAAGGGTTGATTGCCCCCCCGGACTACTGTTGCCTACATTTTATGGTATTTCTTATTATTTAATTCAATTATGTTACCTTATACAGGATCTTGTTGTTATGAGCTCCCCCTGTTTGTTTCCTCATCACATGGTTAAGCCAAGGGGTGATGTTATACTTTAAGACTAAGCAGGTGATATGCACAGAGCTGCACACGGTAGGCTTTGTGTGCAGGAGATGGTGGACCGCTTGGCCAGGAGGGAGCTCGTTAAAGACCATTGTGTGTGGGTTAGTGTTCATATATGTAATGTTTTGGTTGTGTCTGTATGTATGGTCCCGCCTTCTTCCTTCCCAGACCCCCTCCTTTTAACTTCTCTTTTTCTTTTGCTGCCAAATCTTCAATGTGTGATCCGTTTAGTGGGTACCATGGGGGTGCAATGGTGACATCGGGCTGCGGACTCTTAGCATAGCATCAAACATGAATGCGAGCAGAATGGACACAAAACTGATGAGCTGGAATGTAAGATTGATCAATAAGCCAGCTATACGGAGTAAGGTATTTTCACATTTGAGGGACCAGGGAGTAAAGAAGCTTATTTGCAGGAGACACATCTGTTGAACAAGGACCACCTCAAAGTCTGTAGGGGGGGATTTAATCAGATTTATCATTCAAATTTCAATAGCAAGAGTAGGGGAGTGGTCATATACACAGAAATGTGCATTTTGTAGAAACAGTTACTTTGAGAGATAAACATGGTTGGTATATTATTGTGGTCGGAAAGCTTGATATTCAATATGCCAGTGGTGTTGGCAAACATATATGCACTTAATTGGGATAATGCTTAAATTTTTAAGGACATATTCTCGTTATTACCTAATTTGGATACTCATAATCTGATTCTAGGGGGCGAGCTAAACTGTGTCCTAGATTCAACTTTAGACCGCTCTAGTACAACATCCAATGTATTAAGTAAATCAGCACAATGTGTTAACTCGTTCTGCAAGGCATATGGTATACTTGATCCATGGAGATTCATAAACCCAACTTCTAGGCAGTACTCCTTTTACTCCCCACCACATCAGACGTATACTCAGGTATAGTAATATCACAGCCCAGTCATATTGAAACTTAATTTCTTGGAAAATATGTCACCCCAGTGAATGTGGCATCTTAATACCAGGCTAATGGCAGATGAAGATTTTACAAAAAACTCTCAATGTTTTTCTTAGAGCTAAATGATACCCCTGATATAAATAGTGGTACTTTGTGGAAATCCTTTAAAGGCTATATACGAGGACAAATTTATTTCATATAACGTTGGTGAAAGGAAAAGAAGGATGAAACGTACCACAGAAATAATGAAGACAATAAAGGAAGTTGACCTGGCACATTCTATGGCTCCTTCTGAGGAGCTACACAGAAAGACGATTTTGCTTCAAACTGAATATGATGTTTTGATAAGTCAGTGTGAGGAGGATTTATATCTTAGGTTGAGACAGGATCTCTATGAGCATGGTGAACGTGCAGGTAAGCTCCTGAGCCACCAGCTGAAGCAATCAGCAGCTGCAGGTACGATAGTAGAGATAACAGATAATCTGGGGAACACAATTATAGATCAGAAGGGTATCAATTTAAATCCTTTTATAAGGACTTGTATATTTCAGAAACAAATGACAGGGAGCGGGTGAAGAATTTTTTTGAAAATCTAGAAATACCATCCCTAGGGGAGGCAGACGGAGATAGACTAGAGCAGGGGTGTCAAACTCAAATACACAGTGGGCCGAAATTAAAAAAATGCTACAAGTCGAGGGCCAGACGGGACTGGAACTAAGAAGGCCTATAGATTATTGCCTATAAGACAACATTAATTATGAAATAAATGAAATAAAAACAATTAATAAATAAAAATAAAAAAAATAAAACCAGTTCTTACGGCTCTATCTGCAGTAATTTCAAGTGAAAACATTTTCTACAGTGAACATAGCCTGCTTTGAAGCCAGACTTCTTTTTAACTCTTCTACCTTCTGTAACTTTTGTGTTGTGTCCAGATGCTTCTATCTGTCGTGGTGCTTCGTTTCATAGTGTCTTATGTTGTATTCTTTCATTACAGCTACACTGTCTCCGGACAGAAAACACACAGCTTTGCCCTTTACATCCGCAAACATATACTGTGCCTCCCACCTGTCTTGAAAACCCCTGTTTTCAAAGTCTTTTCGTTTTTTTGGGGAGAAGGATAGCTGAAAGTTGACACAAGCGGCACCGGGCCCTGATGGGTTCCCAAGTGAGTTTTATAAAACATTTGCTCCAAATTGGTACCCCTGCTCTGTAGAGTATATAAGGAGGTCAAACAATGTCACAGGCTATGATCTCTGTACTCCTTAAGTATAAGGATCCACTTAAGTGTGATTCATACTGCCCAGTGAGTTTACTTGGCTGTGATTATAAGATATTGACCAAGGTATTGGTGGCTAGGATTGAGCCTGTTATAAGTAAGACAATACATCCTGATCAGACAGGGTTTGTTGCTGGCAGACAACTTTCCAGTAATCTCCGTCGTCTATTCGATGTGATGTATACTACTGAGAACAACATTGAGTCTGAGATTGTGAAAGTATGAAAGTAACATTGGATAAGGCAAAATCAGACATGGAAAGGTGGTCATCTCTCCCCCTATCATTAGCAGGGAGAATAAATTCGGTTAAAATGAATGTAATGCCACGGTTTCTCTTTTTGTTCCAGACTACCAATTTTCATTCCTAAATCATTTTTTTAAAGAATTGAATAAATGTACATCCACCTTTATTTGGAAAAAAACAATGCCCTGGATAAGAAGAGAGTTCCTGTAGAGGAAGGAAGTCTGGCCTTACCAAATTATATGCACTATTATTGGGCTGCTAATATACATAAGCTGCTGTTTTGGGTCTCACAGTTAGATGATGATGAAACTTCAGTATGGGTACATATGGAACGTTGTGCATCTAGCCCGGTGTCCCTACGTTCTCTGGTCTGTGCCCCTCTGCCCTTAAGCAAACACCTTCATACATGTACATGATTCTTATCAAGATATGGGCCCAATTCAGAACACATTTTAGGAACAGAAGTGCCCTCCTGCCGGCTCCTGTTTATGGCAACCATTTGTTTTCCCTGGCCCCTGGAGGAACAGCGTTTAAGGAATGGTACAGAGCTGTGGTGGAATGTGTCAAAAACCTTTTTAAAGATGGTATATTCATGTCTGCTGCTCAGTTAGAGAAGGAGTATGGAATTCCCTCAAAAAACAGTTATTTCAGATACTTTCAGGTTTGAGATTTTGTGAAAAAGACATGCTCCTCATCCCTCAAGTTGCCGATGTTGACTGGAGATGGGCAGTGGAACTGATACACTCTTCTGTATGTGTTAGACACGGGTTGATACAATTTAAGGTGTTACACAAACTTCATTTATCAAGGGACAAACTGGCAAGAATTTATCAGGGGGCTGACCCGACTTGCCCAAGATGTAAACAGGTGCCAGTCATATGTTCTGATCTTGCCCTAGGCTGAAAGAGTTCTTTATTTATTCATTTTTAGAACTTTCTCATCAATCTATAATAAGAATATAGAGGCTGGTCCTCTGGCAGCCATCTCTGGGGTGACACCAGGGGAAGCACAACTAACAGTTACTCAAAGGAAAGCGACAGCATTCTCCTCATTGCTGGCCAGGAGACTGATGGGAGGTGATGGCACACCTTAAATTAGAGTATCTTAGATTTACTTTGCAGGGCAAGACTAAGAGGTATTAAAAGGTCTGGCAGCCTTTTATTTGTTATTTTGAACATGAGTTTTCATCTGCTTCAATATAGTTGGCAGCTTGTAGCCCCCCCCCCCCCCAACGGCCTCTTATTTATTCACCTTGTTTCGTTTCGTTTCGTTACCTGAGAGTGTCTGGGCCACACTGGTGGTGGCTATGTCTGATGTCTGGTATTAGTATGACCTGTTTTGTTATTGTAGGAGTCTTAATGTCTTCATCTGAATGGGATGTTCACTGTGTTGTATAAATATGAAAAATCAATAAAAAACACTTTGATCATTATTATTATTATGAGTTACTGAGCATACATTGATGGGCAAAAAGCAGATTTATCAATTTAAATATGGGGTCTAACTTGGAGAAATGAGTATTTCCCAAGTCATGTTACCCCAATTATCTGCCTCTCTACCTTCCCTCAACTCTCTTTTCAATATTCTAACTCTTCTCCACCCTTATTTTTTGGGACTAGAAGTTGTCACCTCATAATGTGCTGCTTAATATTGCAGTTAATTAGTGCAGTCTGTCTCTGGCTGGAAAGTAAAGGGATACAGAGCCAGGCGAGGCACAGAAAGAGGCACACTGACACTGTCTTTGACACTTTAATATATGCTAAAAGAAAATACATTTATCTGCATAGTTTTACATAAGAAAGGGACCATCTGTCTAGGGTTTTTAATAATTCTCTCTAAAAAATGTCAGAGAAAGTCACAACATAGCTGTTACACAGAATAACATTTGCACTCTTATCTTCAGTGGCTGTGATCTATTTAAAAAAAATGATTAATTAAAGAGCAAGAAAAAAAAGAGGAGGCAGGGAGATGTGGTGAGTACCGATTAAAATAATTTTATACTGAATAATTTTATGCTGCCAGTGAAGAGTTAGTGGTTATTCATTATAGGTGCTGCATACATTGATAAATCAGCGTCACATTAACTATATGTCAGATTAACTTTATATGATAATTACAGTGTTTTGGTGACCCCCAAACTGGGAGAGTGGCGAGTCCAGGTACAACTGCTGAGGTCTCTGTCCAGAAGAGCGCAGTCCTAGGAACAGCTAAGATTCTGCACAGAACCCTCACTCCCAGGCCTCTGGTAGAGGACTTGAACTTGAGGAAAACATACACACCCCTCCCCAGGGAGGGGGTCTCCCTTGCCCAGAGCAGCAAAAGATCTTTCTCCTAAACTGGGCCTCTCCATCACAATACTCGCTTATCCAGACTGTCCATCCACAACTGGAGCCACAGTCCCTGACATCTTGGATAAACTTCTGACATCTTAGATACATTTCTACAGCCCTCACTCACTCCTGACCGCTATTAAGGTCAGTGGCAGGTTTGAGCACACCAAAAACAAGTTTTAATGTTAATTGTGAAGAACTGTGTTTATTTGAGACCCCATCCCCATCTCTTGGTTAAAGCTGGACCCTTTGGTAGGCTCCCCGGCCTTCACACTTGGCTCCAGTCTGCCAGCAAGACTCAAAACATTGTGTTTATTGATAGTTTTAACTTGTTTTAGGATCGTTTGTCTCTTTACAAATGAGAAGGAATCTATCCAAACAAGTGGGGTGGCCAAATGCTATCAGCCAACTTGCAGCATGTGATGCAGTCCCTCCCATGTAACTGACTGTTTACATCTCACACACATCCTGGATGCCTACTGTCTTCCATGAGAGCTAGCCCCACAGGTTCCTCCTGTCCTTTCCACCCCTATCCTATTGTACATCCTCCCCAAGAGCTCTAGATCACACATCAGTGACTGATTACTCTTCTTTGTCTCCAGTGACCTCCTCATCTTGTACCACCAGCTCCTCTTACAGCCTAAGAAATTATAATCACATCACAGACAACCTCTGTATCATCCCAGTTATAATTAATAAGAGACCATATAAACATTGTAACACAGTAAACAACACATACTCTAATCTGGTTAGGCCCACATTAATACATTCACTCCTCAACATCCCTGACGTTTAAGTCCTCTTTGGTGGATTTGTCTTAAATGACTCCATTTTGTCCAAGAAATTAGACTTCTTTTTCTTGACTGAAATCTGGCTGAAAGAAGGAGACGGTGGTCAACTGTTTAACTGACCTAGGTCAGGTGGCCATGGGGTGGTCTAGCTGTGGATTTTTAAAAGTCATTTTACAGTTTAAATTTACCAACTTTGAGGTTCTCATGTTTCTTATCAGCTGCACATGCATCAAAACAAACATTAAAATTTTATCTGAGTTGTCTGACTTTATTGCTGCTGCAGTTGTCAATTATTAGTGTAACCAAATAGTTTTGCATCATGACCATGACTGTACACCTGACCTAGTATTCGCCTTTGGCATGACACTCTCTGAAATTCTATGATTTTATTTCTGATCACAAATATATTATGTTTGACACTGTTTTACATCCACCTTCTTCACCTAGAAATGCACAGTAAAATGTTGCCTCTTTAAGGGCCAGCCTGTAGCTACATTTTCTCCAACTTTCTCTGTGCTAAATCAAAATCAATCAAAATCAAATCGGTCATCATCTTAATGACATGTGCATCCCTCAAGACCAAATCAGATTCTAAATCATCTCCCTAGATATGAAAAAAAAATTACATATTTGATAAATACCAATCAGGCTTTCAGCAGAAACACAGACAGCTCTCCTTAGGGTTACCAATTACATTCTGATGCAGTTAGAACATGCACCTCCTCCTCTGCAGTATAAAATCCTGGTATTCCTTTCCTGTCTTTTTGTGTACCTCACAGTTTTTCAGGCCTGCCAAACCTGCACTGACCAACCACATTCCACCTTGTTTTCAATTTTACTTGTTAAAAATAATACCCATGTAGTCCAGTCTTCGCTCTGGGTTTGACCCACTCTACTCCATCCAGAATCTCCAGGGCTCCTGCTTCGACTCCCAGGAATGACTTTGCAGACACCAAGATACTCCTGGACCACAACCAGTTAAGAGACTCAGCTTTGTTCAAACCCATCTGCTGGTGAAGATTGTGATAAGGTGAAAAGCTACAGAGGATGAGATTCAAGTCAAGAACAGAAGAGTTCAAGTTGACTCATGTGCCACATTAAAAAATGATAGTCTGAAATAATATTAAAGCCAACCCTTTTTTCTTTAACCAGTTCAAAAAGTAATCCAACATGACACTGGCTAATGGGTAATTTTTGAGTGGAATGGCTTTCTGTTAGAACAGACACCTGTATCTGTGTGCATTGTGAGATTATGTACAGTGGCAGACAGCCCATATGAGACTGAGCTATTTATTTATTTATTTATCTTGTGAAATGCACAAGGCTATATGACCTCAAGCTGTCGGAGAGCATTACCTTTGCTGGGCCATGCACTTTTCACCAACAAAGTAAATGTGATGGGTACACTGATAGACATAGAAATAGATGTAAAGCAGTGTCTCTGGTTCTGGTCAAGCATACAGAGGAGCCTCAACCAGATTTAACCAATGCCTGGGAAAGTGGTCAGTTTTCTACCTATTACTCCCATTCTGCTGTTGAAGTGAAGGGGCAGATACATTGTGACAGTGTGTGCCTAATGAGATTACTAAGAGGCCTTGAGGACAGAAAATAAGCTGTTCCTCAGTTTGTCTGTCCATGCTCTCATGGTCTGATATCTTTTGTCTGATGGGAGGAGGACAAAGAGTTTGTGACCTGGGTGGGTTGGGTCCTTGATGATGTTGCCAGCTCTCTTACATAGGCAACTAGCATACACTATGTCCAGATTTGGGACATTTGCTTGGCTCCCACAGTCTTCTGTGTAGTCTTCACTATGCGGGCCAAGTCTCTCTGGTAGTGCCACTGATCTACCACACTGTGATGCAGTAACAGAATGCTCTATTGTGCTCCTGTAAAAAGTCACTAAGAGCTGAGAGGGGGGTTTGACTTTTTTGAGCATCTCCTCAACACACGGGTCAGTTTGAGCTGTTGCAGCTGTTAAAATATACAGAAACATATGAAATAATTTTCATATAGTTTTTACTCTTACAATAATGGATTTGCATCCAAGAAGGGTTGAATCAAAGGCAGCTGGACTTGATTGTAGAAACTCAAAGACATTTCACCTCTCATCCAAGTCTCATCCAAGAGACTTATTCAGTTCTGACTAACTGGTGGGGAGTTCCAGGTATTTAATGTCTGTGGGGTCACTACTAAGCCCATTGATGTCACTTGGATTGTTAGGGCTCCTTGCCTTTGTGACGACGGTTCATGGAGTTTCTGGGGATGTTGATGTTAAATCTCCTGGGAAGGGGTTAAAGGACAGCTTTGTAGGTGGGGGATGAGTGGTGTTGTAGACCTCCTCATCTGTTGAGGAATTTCTCTATTTTAACCTAGGTAGCCTCCTTTATCCTTCAGGTGTGGATAAACTGCCTGCATTGAGCCATAAATTTGGCTTTTCACCGATATACACAGTAAGTTTGTGCATGCCTCCTGTGTTTCTCAGATACCCTAGACACATATGTTGAATTTATTCATTTTTCTTGGTGTTGGCAGTGAGAGTCAAAGAGTGTGGTCTGCATGTTAGGGTTTCCTGTGGAGGCTCCTTTCTTCTTCAATTTGTACAATGGTTGAAAAAAAGCCAAGCTGTTGTTCCCTATGTCCTCTTATGTAAACTTGCTGTAACTTTCCACTGAGTTATTGTGTTCTCTGAAGGCTTGAACTTCCTGGATTATAATTTGACCCATGTATCTAATGTGTCATTCATATAACTTAGCCAGTGGCTCAGTGCTGTTCCTCTGAAGGAGTTCATAGTAAATGGTAAATGGACTGGTACTTATATAGCGCTTTTCTAGTCATATCGACCACTCAAAGCACTTTACACTACCCATCACATTCACCCATTCACACACCGATGTTGCAAACATCGGGGGCAACGTGGGGTTCAGTATCTTGCCCAAGGATACTTCAGCATGGACTGGAGGAGCCGGGGATCAAACCGCTGACTTTCCGATTAGTGGGTGACCCGCTCTACCTCCTGAGCCACAGCCGCCCCCAGGGCTCTGCTTTCTACTCCTCTCACGTAGAGGTTGGCCACAACCTTTATTTACTTGCATGAAGCAAGTAAGAACAAATCCTAGTCAGCATCAGCATCCCCTTTTTAGTAAATCTATAGAATCATAATGTCATTATCATTGTATCTGTATCAGTGCATGCATGCTGTCTACCAGAGTGGACACATCAAAGTATAGTTAAATATATTTTTTGTTCCTCAAGAAGAGGATTAAACATTTGAGATAGCTCAGGGAATGATAATTCATATGTAAAAGGGTTAAATTTGTCAGACATAAGTTGGGTGCTGGTGCTGGAATTAGGGTACATTTTGTAAGGAATAAAACTCTTGCCAATAGCTGCTGGTCAGAGCGTTCTCTATTTGGCCACTGAGGTTATATTATGGCTATGACGGTTCTGTTCAGGGCTAGTGTGCACACCGATCAGCCACAACATTATAACCACTAACGGGTGAAGTGAATAACATTAATCATCTCTTTACAAAACAAAGTTCTGCTGGGAAACCTTCGGGCCTGATATTCATCTGGATGTTACTTTGATACTTGCCACCCAATTTAACATTGAACATATGTGCGATGCACCAGAACAAGCCAGATGTATGAGCCCCACCCCGCAACTCACAGGACCAAAAGGATCTGCTGCCAATATCCCAGTGCCAGACAC
Organism: Lates calcarifer; assembly: GCF_001640805.2. Taxonomy (NCBI): domain Eukaryota; kingdom Metazoa; phylum Chordata; class Actinopteri; family Centropomidae; genus Lates; species Lates calcarifer. The sequence continues at coordinate 54,815 of NW_026116646.1, forward strand.
CAAAGGACACCCTGAGAGTTCCCATTTCCATGCCCTGATGGGTCAGAGCTGTTTTAGCAACACAAGGGGGACCTAAGCAATATTATGCAAGTGGTTTTAATGTTGTGGCTGATCGGTGTATTACATTCACTTTTACTATACTGTTTCTGAGCTGTTGACAATCTAAGCTTGAACATACACAAAATTAGGTCTATGATAAATAAGTGTTAGCTTAAGAATCAGATCTCAGGTATGCAGTACTAACACAAACACAAGCTTTTCATCACCCTTCAGAGATTATCCCATTGATTTATATCAGCAATAACAGGCTTTGGATGAAAGATTATATTTTCAAGCCAGTGTAGAACCACAACCAATTACACAGCCCACACAAACAACAAGGTTTCAGACTGCAGCCTGTGAGGAGTCCTGGGTATTGAAAATAGAATTTTAAGATTGAATGTGCAAACATGCTTTGCCTGCTGTAATTGAGCATAAGTATACATGATGAAAATTTAATTCCCTGTGACAGGAGGCAGCTGCACTGGAATGCTGCTGTCCACTTGACCTTTGCCCTGTGTGAATATGATAGGCAGGCAGTGTGAGTGAGGCATCTGTTTAGATATTTTACCCTTGGTTGGATTCCAACAGTAGTCCAGCCCATGCCTGGTGTACAGGTGGATTCAGACACAGACACATGCTGCTTGTTTTTCTCTTTGACCCCTCCCGAACTGGCAGTGGTGGAAATAAGAAAACAATTCCCTTTGATGTCTCCCCAGACATTTGGGGTGGATATCACAGTTTCACCTCTTTAGTTATGAAAGACAAAGATGCAGCTTGTGAAGCCTTATTAGGATTCAGACAGATGGAATTTTCTTACTTCTCCTTTTTTTCCTCCTCACGTTGTCATTTATTAGTTTGTTGAAGGTGCCGGACACAATGTGTTGTCTCAGGAACACAGGACAAAGAAAAGACCATATGCTTTTAGAAGAAACATTTTAATGTTATTTCCATATCTGCAAAGGTTATTTGAAAGTATCTACTCTAAACTTATTGTTTTACAGTGTTATGAAAATCAGAATTATACATCTCCGGGTTGAATGTGGGCAAAAGGCAGGGAGATTACTCTGCTATGTTTATGTTTGTATGTCTCTTACATTTCTGTTACATTTACATTTGTATTCATCCTCATTTTGAACCTGACTCCTGAAAGTTGTTCAATCAACCAATCAGCTTGCTTAATAAGCAGGTCTGCACAAGGCATGTGAGATTTTGGAGGTGAACCGTCTGCTCCTCTGCTTTTCCCTGTGACCTATGGTTACTTCTAACCCTTTTCTGTGTAGGTCTGTGGAGACAGTTATCTGGATCTTCAGAGGAGCATAATTAAGTTGTATGTCAAAGAGAGAAAGTTTTGCTGTGGACCAAAATGTGGATTCTTATTTCAGACTTGATGGAAATGAGTTACAAAGTTTAACCCTGCTTCCAATCCTATAATTGCTTTTTGATTAAACAATTAACCTAGTCATGGATCATTAATCGAGAACAAGTCTATGTGTTACTGAGGCCATCTCCCTAAACACAATCAATCAATTAATCAGATTTTATTTGTATAGCACTTTCATACAAACACAATGTATCGAAGTGCTTTACACACTAAAAACAATACAAAACTAAGATCTGAGTCAAAAATGACTCCTAGGTGAACTCTTCCTCATTATTAGCTCTCCAGTGGATCATGTGCTCTTCACCAGACCCTCGAAGAGACAAAAAATGACATACGGCTTTATTAATTGCATGTGTTGGTACTCAGCCCATTCAAAATTGAGGATAAGACCAAATGGCTCCTTTTGTTCTACACACAGAGCAGTTGAATTCAGTCTCCCAGCGTCCTTCACCTTTTCACATGTAAGTGTGAAACCTCCAACTCCAACTGCAAAAGGTCACTGTATGGCCAAATTCTGTGATGTCACCTGGCCACACAAAAGGACAAGTACCCTTCTCCTCTAAAGAAATTTCTCTCTTTTCTCAGCCAACTCTCCTCACATGAGGAGTTGAGCTCTGCTCTTCTCACTTCTGCTCTCTGACATCCATGAGGCCTTCCTGAAGCACAGGCCTGCACTGGACTGAACTTTAGATAGATAGATACTTCACAGCCGCACGGGAAATTCACAGTATAAAAAAGTAATTTCTGAGTCTTGGTGTGAAAAAATCCATATCCATAGGATAGAATAACACAGAGTATCACTCAGACTAGAAAAGAGCAAAAATAGAGTAAATAAAGAGAAAACAGCGAAAAAGAGCAAGGCACACACAGAGCTGCTGAAATGGCTGGTACTTGTGTTGGCGCCGGAAACTCTACTTTGGTAGCAACATGAGCGCCTACCAAAAGATCAAGCACCAGAAGGTATGACATGAGGTCTGCCGGCTGGGTTCACCAGGGAGAGTATCAACCACCTAACTCTGCAAGGAGAACACAGGAACTGATCTCCTCAACAACACTGAAACCACACAGCCAGGACAACTGCAGTTTAATGGACTTCAACAGCAACTACAGGACTTTATGAGCAGCACACCAAAAGGTATCCTCTTTTTTCCCACTGGACTTGGTAACGTAACTGGGCCTAGTTTACATTACCTTTCATAGCACAGCTTGGCTAAGCATAGAACTTTCAACTCTATCAGTATATGTATTGATTTAATGCAATGTATTACTTGAGCGCCGTTGTTCTGTTTATAGTCAGGTTACTGGTTGATAGCATTTTCACACATGTAGATACATCTCACTCTCTTCCATGCAACTTGCTGACCTCCCCCTTTTCCCTTAAACAAAGGAATGCTTATTTGTTATCCCCCCAGCTCCTTTGTTTTAAGCCATGCTTAACAGTTTGTGTTTTGTTTTTTCATTTGGTATTTGTTCAAATAAATACTTTTGAACATTCTGAATATTTTGCTGGTCTTATTAATGTTCAAAAGTAAATTGCCAACCTCTACTCTGCGGAACTCCAAATCCTTCAACTTCTACTAAGTATTGATATGATAATTTTGGTTGTAGTTATTAACTTAATTATTAATCAAGATTTTAGATTAATAATTAATGTATTTTATGAGACTGATTTAATGAATTGGCTATCTGGTGCCCCGATTAATTTATGGCACTAGCACCATCTGTCTTGCAGCCCACCATTTTGCAGTCTGAAAAGACACATTGCACTGTGGGGCACATGAGTGTGTCCCGTGAGCTCATGGCACATACTCACTTTTTCATAAGTACAGTATACATCTGGGAATTTCTGACATACTCAACATACTCAACATACACATACTCACATACACATACTACAGCTGGAACACACTCATTTTTCACATTACAAGTCAGTCTAATTAGCCAGTTGGTGTCAACTTATTCTACTGAGTCATTAGAAACTGCTGAGTGCCTGGTTGCTATGGTAACTGAGGTCTTAAAGGGGGATGGGGGAAATAATGTATGACAACAGGAGGGACACCAGACTGTGGCTCCCCACTGTGCTGTTGTCAGCTTGAGCATGTCTCAGAGAAATAGCAGCGACATGCACCCTCAAAGTATTAGGTGAGCGGCCCTTATCCAAGAGGGACTGCCGGAATTCCAAAATAACAGGCACCCCACAATGCACTGGGTCTTCGCTTCGGGCAGCACACCAGACCTTCCACCTGTTCTCATATTGTAAGCAGGTGGATGGTGCCCAAGCATGCAGAATAGTCTGTTTGACTGCCTCCATGTAACCACTTAGTAGGGGGCCAGACGCATAGCTGGAGGCGAGTGGGATTGGGATGCTAAATCCGACCTCTAACTGGGACAGGAGTCAGGGAAGGGCCATGGCAGGCTGCGTCAGAGCCCCTGAGCAGCAGAGGAAACTATGCAGAAGCCTGTGGCCTTTTTGAAAGACTCTCTGAAGTGTAGCAGAAAGATGCAGAGATTGGTGGAAAGGTGGAAAGTAGCCCCTCAGGCCAGGCTGTTGCCAGTGTATCCTGCCCTAGAGGGCTGGTGTCCTCTGCCAGAGAGAACCAAATTGGTCAATGCCCCTGAGGCAAAGAGGTCCACCTTTGCCCTGGCTAAGAGGCACCAGATGGTGCACATCACCTCTCGATGGAGTTGCCACTACCCCTGTGGTGGCTTGTGATGGGAGAGAAATTCCGTAACCTGGTTCCTCTTCCCTGGTAAACACCCTTGTCTGGGAATGACTCAGGCGTGGGCGGGATGGGTGTCTCTGCATCCTCCACTCAAGCAACAGGATGGAGGGTTAAGAGCAGAGACTTCATCTGAGCCAGTTTGGCAGATAAGTGCTCCACCTGAGAGGAGAGCTTACTTCTCTCGGACTTTAGCCTTCTTCCTGGAGGGGGCTCCTGCAGCAGTCCCCACCCAACGCTTAGGACAGTTAGGTTGGCCCAGAGGCAGCTGGTCTGACAAGGGGAGACCCTTTCCACTGATCGATTGTTCCACCTTGGCCAGTCTAGCAGCCCACAATGCTCAAGGCATGAAGCTGAAATTCATGCAATGGTTGTCTGAGAGGCCTTCCCTCGGGTGCTCAAGACCAAGACATGAGGGACACAGATAGTGGCCATCATGTGGCTGAAGGGAAGCCATACAGGTGCTACAGTAGTGAGGTGTCAACATAGTGACTGCACCTGAGGAGTATTCCCCCGACAATGCAATCAATAATGTAAGTTTGGGCGAATGGGGAGCAGAAACATCACCTTCACTAACAAGGGTTGCTGTAATACTAATACTAAGTTAGCACAGGTGAGAGCACTGTCACTAACTGAAGGCACAGCCCTTGCCAACAAATCTTCATGACATGCTACAATTAGCTCAGCTACATACCTTAGACATTGCATCAATGCCAACAAACACAGCCAGTGTGTCACTCCCACTGAAAGTGAGCTTCTCAGGCTGAGGGCAGTGGCGGGAGACTACTGAGCTCCCACCTACAACAGGACATCACAGCCTCTCGGAGGGCGAGTGTTCTGCAACTCCAACCAATGTGGTTACATGGCTACAAGCGACAAACTCACTTCAAGAACTTTGAAAAAGTAGCTAGGTTAAAACCCAGAAAACTGACAGACAGAGTATGGAAAGGGCTCTTTTCAGCTTTCACAAACAACTTATTCTCAAGAAGACAGAGGACTGACCTGACCTGATTACAATGTTCCGATGGGGTCCATGAGAAGATTAAGATATCGTCTGAGTATGCAAACACAAACCTGTTGAGCATGTCTCTGAGAATGCTATTGAGGGTTTGAAAAACTACTGACCGGATGCACAAATTGGCCCAAGAGGGTGTTAAACACCATTCATGACTGGGAGAGGGTATTTGTTTTTTGTGTTATTGTGATGTTGTTCAGGACTCTGTAGTTGATGCACAGATAGAGAGTTCTTTCTTTTTGACAAAAGAGAAACCAGCTCCCACCAATGAGAATGAAGGATGGATTAGGCCAGTGGCAAAGGACTCCTGAATGTATATCTACATGGAATCACATTATGGTTGTGACAGACTGTAAAGTCGACTGCAAGATAAAGGGGCACCAGGTAGCAGTTCTACAGTGCAATCACAGGGACAGTGAGAGGGCCGGGATACGGATACTTCTGTTGGATCATGATACTTGAGGGGAACTGAGGACGGATCTAGGGGATCAGGAGGAACCTTGAACTGAGGCCTTGGGGCCGTGAATAGCAGATTGGAGGCAACTTGAATGACATCAGGGACTCCAGCTGATGATGGAGCTATCAGGCTAGTCAATTTGTGGATTGTGTCAGCGTAACTAGGGCTGACCCAGCACTAGAGGGACATGAGGTAAAAGGGTAAGGGTTCAGTGTGGTGAGTTACCTCCAAGAGAAATCCTGTCCAGGGCATTGACTTCTTTAGGTACAGAAAGCTCTTCTAGGGGGAGGTGATTTTGGGTGGCTAATGTAGCTTTGATGAAACTCTCATCTGCTCCCTAGTCCACCAAAACACCCAGAGGTAGCGAGGACTCCAGAGGACAACAGAAGCACCACCTTGATGGATGGGAGCCAGAGCTAATGAAAGAGGACTGGCCAGACTGCCAGCTCATCTTTCAAATTCTCAGACAAACCATGAGCAAACGCAGCCAGGCCTCAGTGTAGGCTCCGCTGGGAGATGGGGGGTGACAAGGTCTACCTGGTCACTACACTGGGTGACACAGGTGCTGAGATTTGTTATAGTGTCCATGATGTCCAAAAGAAACCTCTTGTGCTGCCTCACAAGAGAGCCCTGAAGGCAGGAGTCTTTGAGGTGCATTTGACCAGGTCATTCTGTTACAAATGTTCATATCTAAGTATAGACCCCAAGGCAGACTCAAAACACAAACACTGGGTAGAGTTGAAACAGGTAATTTCTTTACAGAAATCTTGAAAAACTGAGAATTCTTGAGGAAGAATGGGGGGTTGGAGTTGGGGGGATGTGGAGTGGTAGAGACTGACAAAATGTCAGAAGTAATGTTAGACAGTATCTTTTGTATGAAAAGGCATATATTTTTCTAAAGTTTCAGGCTTACACTAATAGATCACAGATGAAGCTGATGACAAGTGGTCTGAACGTACTGCTGCCAGTAGGACAAGATCATTAATGTCTATTGAGATTTCAGAGCTCAACTGGACCACTGTGGATGTTGCCAGAGTTGTCAGTCTGCATCACGGTTGCGACTGAACAGTAAGGTTACAGTAATTACATTTCTATTTGCTTACACTGAGTCAGTGGTAGTTCTAGCCTTTATGGCGCCCTGGGTGAAACCCTTACTTTGCCTAATGAAACTGATTGAGATAAGAAAGGTCAAAGCTGTCGTCAAAGCAAAGGGTGGCTAATTTGAAGAATCTAAAATGTAAAATATATTTTGGTTTGTTTAACACTTTTCTGTTTACTACATAATTCCATGTGTGCCTTCATAGTTTTGTTGTCTTAAATATTAATCTACAATGTAGAGAATAATAAACTAAATGAAAAAACATTGAATGAGAGGGTGTGTCCAAACTTTTGACTGGTGCTGTATATGTCTTCTAAGTTAGATTACAGAGCTCAGGACCTAATCAATACAATCATGGAAACATTCATGATGCACCTCATAATTTCTCATAATTGGTAGTGGTTTAGAGAAGTTTATTATTTAAAAAAGTTTTGAATTAATGACCAAACACAAAGGGTTGAGGCAGAACTACAAAGAAAAAAAGGCTGATGGGAGTTGTCCAAACAAAAGAAATATAAAATAATCAAAAGACGACTCTAAAAATTAGAGAGTCTAGAATCTTCTAAATACAACCCAAAGTAAAAATAAAAGCCTCACTGGCTACTGCAGCACCCCTAAATAAAGTGTTAATAACAGAAATTTCTATAGCATGATGGAATGTAGACTCTAATGCCAGGTAGTTTTACACATGCCTCAGTAGTACCTGTTTTTGAGTTAAAGATCAACGTTTGCTACACACAAATGAGACACATCTGGCGAGCTAGTTACAGCTGCCCAACTGGCAGGTTGGCAGAGCTTTTGTAAGTTTCAGTCCCCAGTGCATTAGAAGGATTGGTTTCACAGGACTAGGATCCACCATTCAAAAGTGACAGCGGATTATCTGTGAATTCCCATTGTCCCATTAATCCACCTCCTCTTGATGCCTTTGAAAATTTAAATAAGGCAATGACCAAGCTGTTCTGCAAACTCTGGCATCCAGGGAAGATGTATTTGCGGGACGACGGCATTGCTAGCTAGCAAAATCTATGATAACATTCAGTTGAGCAGGAGAACCAGTGATGCTAATGGAACACTGCTATTTAAAACAGTAATTGTTTTAGGGGTGGGGTTATGCTGAGTGGTCGTTTTAGTGCATCATCAAGCCACCATTTCAGACCTGAACACGAGACTGATGGAAAACTGAAACTCCACAATGCAGTAATACATAGTTTACAGATTTTTTTTTTACATGTTTTCAGGAACTATTTTCTAATATACTGTAAATAGCGTGTGTTTAGAGACTTGCTACGACAGACTTCACATTATTTCCCTTTGAATTACAAGTCTTCACCAGCGTAACATTACTCAGCTATGTGCTGGACTGTACAATTACACTATAGTAAGAAGGAAATCTGAATGATGTCAGAATAATAACCCTACCATGTTAATCTCTTCTTAGATCTTTTAGACTTACCTATATCTTTATAGATATATCTTTATCTATATCTATCTTTGTAAAGCATCCTTGGGTCTCATGAAAGGCGCTATATAAATTTAAGATATTATTATTATTATTATTATTATTATTATTAGTAGTAGTAGTAGTAGTATTATTATAAACAAAGTTACTCTGTGTATCCTTGATGGTAGAATAAGTTACTTCTGAAGTTCATTGTTTTGCTGCTGAGTTTGAATATCAACAGTCTCTATCTCCAGGACGCCTGACTCTGCCATTTTGACAGTGAGATATCATCATTACTGTTGTGAACCCTTTTCTCAGACAGCGCTGACTTGCATTTTTCAATTATCTGAGATGGAAATACTGCAAAAGTTAATAACTTCAAAATTTCTGCATAATCACTCAGAGTTGAACATGTAATGATCATCATGTAATGAGAGCTGTTTAACTCATCCCCCTCTACCTTAGACCATGAGCTTATCAATCACCCCTTGTATTGTCATGTCATATGCCAGCTAAGTGGTCCCTGATCAGTTTATAAGGTGTACAGCACAGGACTCTTAATGTGGGAAGAGAAGGTTGGTGATTGAACATGAGCAGTGTTCCCTGGCTGACGGTGAGGAAATGGTGTCCAATGAGGAAACATCGTCCATCTAGTAGATGGTGATAATGTAAACTCCCATTTCCATAAGTTTCTGAAGCATTTCGTGTTGTTAAATAGTGTGCTGGTTACATTTGATGTTTTATAACGTTATATTGTTTTCCTTACCACAGATTGACTATGTCATGGATACAAGACGGCCACAAAATGAGAGGCTTTTGGAAGTCAGAGGAGTGTGATTAAAACCAAAGGATCTCCAAACTATTGGATTATAACTCACTGTCACTTAGGAAATAATTGGTAGATCTGTGGAACTGAACGAGTCTATGTGTTGCTACTTCTTGCTCATCTTTGAAATAAAAGTGTTATGTCACATGCGTAAAGTAAGATTTTATTGTGTGTCTTTTTAACTCCCAGTGTGTTTTCAATTTACATTTCTGATTTTTGTGTGTAGTTGTGTTTTATTGCATGTATTGCACACTGGGAATATATTGTGCTTTTATTCTGAAAAGCCCATGCGGATGTGACTCCCCACGGTGTAATCACCTGCACCTGTGGAGCTTAAGATTGGCAGGATCATATAAGCTTGCAGAGGAAACAGGAAAGAGGGACAGATAAGACGGAGGAGACACACAGGGGACAGGTTGCAGGACCACGCCGGAACTGCCGTTGACGGAGAAGCCAGGGACGGATCGTTTGGAGGCTCCATGAAGAAGCGGGCAGAGTGATACTCTGCCCATCGGTGTGAGTAGCGATCTGTGGCGAAGCGTGACCTATACCTGTGTGTTTAAAAGTGCAGTGACCGCTGTCCCGCTTCCCTGTTAGTTCGAGGTCGGCGTTTCGAGGAGGACGAAGGCGCGGTCCAGCGGCGTGGTGAGACTACAGTACCGAACGGGTCGACGCTTCTACGGCGACGGAGCCTCTTCCGCCGGCACCCGAGTGTGTGTGACAGCCCCCAGCCTCCACAGATAAGACTCTGGACTGCTCCATTGGGCTCCCCCACCGTTCAGTTTTAGCTTCCCTCCCTTTTAACACCCTTTTACCAGCCCCCGGTCTTACAGTCTTTTTAGTTTTTTACCTGTGTTCTTATACTTATTCTGTTATTCTAACACCCGTGTTCCAGTCAAGGATCTGTGGTTCTCTTGGTTTTAGCAACTGCTCTGTCACCTGATTTTTAAACCACATTCATTTTTAATACATTTTTATTAAATCTAGAAAGACCTATAGCATAACCCATCCACAGTTACACTTGGGGGAAGGGGACACAGGAGTGAGGGCTCAAATGCAGACACTGGGACAGTTAAGGTTATTTATTTTATAAACAGAAAAGAACACAAATCTTAGTGTCCAGTAAAGCAAGTGGAAGGCCAAAAACACAAGAGACAAACCAGGAAAGTAACTACAAAATAGAACTGGAAGTACTAAACAAGAAACACAAGAGGATGGTGATTATCAAAATGTAACCAAGAAATGAAAAACCACCAGAGAACAGAAATTTGCAACTTAAACCAAGAAACGGGTCATTTGGGGGGTGGATCATGACAAAAAGGTTAGTTTATAGTTTATACTCAAACATGTACTGTTTTGTGCAGAGAAAAGACATTTACATGTAAATTCAATTCAGTTTTATTTTATTTATATAGCACCGAATCACAACAAAAGTAATCTCAAGGCACTTTTCATATAGAGCCTGTCTAGACTGTACTCTTCAGATTATTATAATTACAGAGAGCGACCCAACAGATCCCACCATGATCTATTGGGTCCTTCCTTTTAAGAAGCAGAAAACTTTGAGCAGAACCAGACTCAGGGTGGGCAGCCATCAGCCTCGAGCGGTTGGGTTGAGAAAGAAAGAGGGGGGGGGGGGGGTGAGATGGGAGGGTAGAAAATAGGGACAGAAGAACATAGCATAATGTAGATTCCATATAAAAATATAAACTGGTATCAGTAATACAATAGTGGTAATAATAGTAATGACAAGTAACAGTAATACTAGAAGCAACACTGATAATTTCTAAATGTAACAGCATATGTTGAGTGGAGTTGTAGGAGGAGCAGGAGGCTTGTCATCACAAATCTGACTCTACAGGTTCAGAGGCAAAAATACCTGCAGAAAGAGACAGAAGAGGAGAGAGAGGCGAAAGAGCACAAAACTTTGAGAAGATATTGGGTTAGTAACATGTATTTATGGGAATCCATACTGAGGGGGAGAGAGAGAAGCTCATTGCATCATGGGAAATCTCCCGGCAGTCTCGGCCTACAGGTATAACTAAGGGATGGTTCAAGCAAGCCTGAGCCAGCCCTAACTATAAGCTTCAAAAAGCCTACTCTTAAAGGTACAGAGGGTGTCTGCCTCCCGGACCCAGACTGGGAGAAGGCTCCACAGTAGAGGAGCTTGATAGCTGAAGGCTCCACAGTAGAGGAGCTTGATAGCTGAAGGCTCTGCCTCCCATTCTACTCCTAGAAACTACCAGTAAACCAGCATTCTGGGAGTGCAATGTTCTGGTGGGATTGTAGGGAACTATAAGGTCTTTAAGATAGCCTGACCATTAAGGGTGAGGAGGAAGATTTTGAGTTCTATTCTGAATTTGACAGGGAGCCAATGTAGAGAGGCCAACAGAGGAGAAATATGGTCTGTTTCTAGTTCTAGGTCAGTAAACATGCTGCAGAATTTTGGATCAACTACAGAGTCTTTAGAGACTTGTTGGAGCACCCTGATAATAATGAATTGTAATGAAAATAATGAAATGTATGTAAAAGTTTTTTGACATGTAATTTGTCAGACCTAAGGGCACACCAAAACACAAAATGCTACCTGGTAAATGCTCACATGAGGAACACTCTTGTGGTACCCATTTGGATACCTGGACATTAAACTGAATGATGACAGTGGGTACTCAGTCACCTCCTGGTGCAGAATTATGGGGCACTTGTGTCAGTTGTTGAGAGCAGGTGTATGGCATATTGATATTCAGTCCAACCAGTGGTTTCCATTTTTCGTGTTCCACAAAGAATTTCCCTTACACAGTAATAAATTAGTGGGGTATTTAGATTTTGGGGAAACTTTGTTGTAAACTTTTTCTTCGTGACTGCTTATTGCTAAATTTTCAAGAGGCTGTAGCCCATTTTAGTACAATGTAATGCATGTAATAATGTCAGTGATTGTAAGATCTGTTCCTCTGCCACGTTGAGCCATGTGCTTGAGCAGGGTGAGGATTTTGGTTGGATGTCATAAATGTCTTCTGTGACACCTGTGAACTCACAGCAACAGCTATGTTCCCATTAATACAAATGTGTCGGACACCATAGGGAAAACATGGACATTATAGATGGCTTTTAACCTCAACACGTTTGCAGAATAGAATAATATTTGCCCACTGTAACATGTAATTACTCAATTATTGCAGTTTCCAGTCCTTTGGGAAATGACAATATAGTGCTTTAGCTCTTTTTACTCTCAGTGTCCCAAGAGCAGTTGAAACTGCTAGTTCAGCTCTGGGTTGAATGGAAGACACCCATGGTGGAGGTGATGTAAGCAGAACATTCCACTTCATCCATATGATTGCACACTCTTTGATTTCCTAGAAAGTACAACAGTTCTAGGATTGCTGTAGAGTAGTAGTCAGAGTAGTATTACAGAGTAGTGGTAGTTTTGAATTTACATGTTATCTCTTGTAATGTCACATTTTCCTTTGAATTGGAACCTTACATGAATTCAAGGCTCAAATTTAAGTTTCATAGATTAATTATTCCCCTTATCTGACTGAAATAAAAGGGAGAGGAGGGAAGAGTTCCCGTCATGAATTAAACAGCCAGATTTCTTTGTGTGCTTGCTTTTTGCTATTCTGGCTTTTCTGCCTATACTGCTTTTCTGTCATTTTTGCCCTTGTATCTTTTGTGCTTTCTTTAGCCCTATGCATTCCAAGTACCTTTTGTTTTGTCTATTCGCCTGAGCCATTTCTTTTAATTTACAAGCCAGGTCAGTAATAAATTGAATAAAAAGAGCACAAACGCCTTAGTGTAACTTAAATTATTAACACATCATTGCTTTGATTTTTTTTTTTTTTTTTAAAGTTGACCAATGTCAATCTCTTCTCTCTATAGTTATCTTGTGAAAGTTAAAAACAGGAGTTAGAATCAATGCAGTTAATTTTGTAACCACCATCAAAAGAGATACAGGCAGACAATACATCTGCCCCTGACTGCCCACTGAGAAATCTACAGCAGTGCCAAAGGAGGAAAGTCTCCTGTCGGACTGAAACAGCTGAGATAAACTGTGTAGCAACATCTGGCATCAGCCTGATGTCAGCCCAGCACTTATGATCAGGCAGGTAAAAGTATGGTCACTGAAAATTATGACCTGAACCCCCATCTGCTCTCCAGCTTCCACAACATCCAGTGATGAGAAGCAGATGTAGAACTCTTCCTCTCAAATTCTCTCTATTCCTTTGTTCTTTTTTATCACATACTCTGCAAGTAAATTCCTCTTTTGTCTATATGTGCAAGTGATTTTCTTTATTTCTCAAGCCAAACAATGTCTAGTTAAGCCAAAGGAACAAAATTATTGCAATATACTTACATATACTTACCTCCATTTTTATCCTGAAGGTGTTTGAAGAATTTTGACAGTTATCCATCCAATAAACATTAAGGACATTAGAATTTATTTTTCCTCAACCCACAAGAGAGGCCAGCAGATCACATGCCCGCCTGCAGAGAAGCTTACAAGAAACCGTTTGCAGAAAGACAGAAGACAGAAAGTCTACGGGTAAACTCAACTCATGCTGAACTGCTGAGACACTGGCACAATCTGTCACTGTAACTGGAGACATGGGCTATGGGAGAATCCACCTGGATCCTGTGTTTCCATGGTTACCACCGCAACCTGAGCCACCTCAGCCACCTGGATTCCAGCCAAGTCCAGCTACCGCAACTCACAATAGGCCAGTCTTAACATTCTGCTTGTGACATACGACGATGGTAAGATAAGTAAAACTTAGATTTTTGCCATAGACAAAAATCTAAATTCAGTACCATTACGATTATTACGAATTATAGACTAAACCTATTTGCTTCCACCATATCCAAAGGGATCAATAAAGTCTGTCTAAGTCTATTACTCTGCTCATTTCACCTGCTGTTAGATCTCCATGCTAGTTTGATCATCTCCACATTTCTGTTTTATTTTCATTTCTATTTTTATATTCACCTTATCATGTATTCACGTAAGTAGATGCAGAAATAAACAACATGTGCGCTGATACAATAATTCACACAGTCATTGGAAAATCCAATATTGCTCTCATTGTATGGGGCACCACTGCCCAATTTTGGGACAGAAATCTGGGATATTAATTTTGATATCAAAATAAAAATAAAATGGTTTGCTTTACAGAATGGTTAGACAATGATTTCATAAGGTTTCAAACATTAGGGTGGGGGCAATGTTGGTCTCGATAACAATGTGACGTAATTTACAACCAGGGATCTGGTGCAGAAGAAGATAAACAAGGAGAAGAAGACCCTGGTTAAGTCTGTGGATTTGAGAGAGTTCAATCTGCATAGTTATTTTTCAGGTTCCTTTCTTGATAAAATAATAGTTAAACATTTAATGCAGAGACAAATTTTGTTGCGTAAAATGAAGATTTGGAAAGTGTTCCTTCGTACTTTCCATATGAACAGGGGTCCACTAGAATTGTCTCCTCTGAATGGGCCATTTGACCTTTGACCCTGGTTTGAGAGGAAAAGTTCTATATCTGCTTCTTATCATTGGATGTTGGGGAGGCTGGAGAGTGGATGGGGGTTTAGGTCATAATTATCAGTGACCGTATTTGTACCTCATTGCAGTTCTGGGAACAAGTTCTTGTTTTTTTCCCTATGAACTCTGTCATAGCCCGATCATAGGTGCCAGGCTGATGTCAGGCAGGTGCCAGATGTCGCTACAACATATTAAGACCCAGTTGTGCGTGTCTCTTTTATAATGGAGAGGATCCCTTCAATCGAAAAACTTAATGACTTCTGATATGAGATTGATTACATGAAAAACACTAAATTATTCTGTGTTGTCCTCCCTGAGGACTGGTGCCCCATACAACGAGAGCATAAGCTTATGAGCTTTGTGCATTATTGCTACAACTGGTAGAACCTGTTTCCTGGCAAACACACAGTGCTGACCTCAGACATCACTTGCTTTAGGTTCCAACCAAGTAAATATGATAATGTAGCTCAAATCAACAAAAGCTACTTGGAGTATGGAGTCAGCAAATCTGAGGCCTGTACTACGAAGCAAATTCAACATACCCAGGATATCTTATCATTATCTGACTTCACTAAACCTGACAATCACAGACGGGCTAAGCAATGTTATGACGCTGGTTATCAACTTGTCAACCCAGGATTTGTTCAATTATCAAAGTCTTACTTACTGAGTGAGCATTTTGCTTTTTTTTTGCCAAAGCAGAGAGGAGAGGAGAGAGTTCAATCTGACTGAAATGTTTGTTTATAATTATGGGGAATATTCAACAGTGCAGGGATAAAACATATTTGTTCTATCAAAATGAAGATATAATTGTGAGTATGTGATCATTTGGTGTGTTAAACTCTGGCTCTGTTGTAAGGCATATGGAAAGACTGGAACAAAACAATTCCACTTAGCTATAAAAATATCTATTGATATGTATTATTTGTCACTTTATTGTAAACTCTTCTGTCCCTGTCAGGATCCTGCAGAAAATGACGATGCTAGTTTTCCAGTGATCTGATTGGTTAGTAGTTGGACTGTTGACAGGTTATGATCTGATCCTCTCAAGTTCAGCATAAGTTACCATTGCGATTTACTGCGATAAGAAGTGAACCACTGTTGTAAGACTGAAAACCCAGAGTTAAACCTGACGTTACCTCGCTAACTGCAAATCCTGCTTTGTAGTACAGGCAGATACCAGATAAGATGACTTCAAAGACACAATGCAGAGTGCTCAGTGGCCCACTGAAAATGTGTTATATTTTCTGGAACTGATGAGGCTCAATGATGTGTGCTATACTAGCAGACTTAGGTTTATATAGGGCTAGCCTGGCTTTAAACCCTGGATAATGAAATAATGAAGATAATGTTCCAAAAAGTAGGATAATGTTAAACATTAAAATTGTTAATAGCATGGTTGGTCAGCCATCTATTTTCCTCTGCTTATCTGGGATTGGGTCATGGTAGCAACAGGCAAAGCAGGGTGTTTCCAGCTCCTCCTTGGGGGATTGCTCCCAGGCTAAACGAGATATGTAATCCCTCTGATGAGTTCTGGGTCTACCCCGGTGTCTCCTCTCAGTTGGATGAGCCCAGAAGGTGCCCAGGAGGCATCCTCACCAGATGCCTGAACCATTGTAGGTGGTTCCTTTGGAAGTGAAGAAGCAGTGGTTTTACTCCAAGCTCTCTTTGGATGTCTGTGCTCCTCCAGCCACCCTATGGAGGAAATCAATTTCAGCCACTTATCCGTATCTATGATCTCATTCTTTCGGTCACTATCCAGATCTCTTGACCATAGGCAAGGGCTGGAATATAGATCAACTAGTAAATAGAGAGCTCTGCCTTTCAGCTCAGCTCTTCTTCACCACAATGATCCACCTGCATTACTGCTGATGATGCACCAGTCGGCCTCCCATTCTGTCCTCCTCTCACTTGTGAACAAGATCCCAAGATACTTAAACTCCTTCACATGGGGTAGCAACTCTCCCCCCACCTGGAGAGAGTAATCTTTTCGGCTGAGAACCATGGCCTCAGACTTGGAAGTGCTGACTCTCATCTCAACAACTTCAACAACTTCTCAGCTGTAAACTGCCTCAGCATGTGTTGGAGTTTGCAGCCTGATGGAGCATCACATCATCTGTCCAACCAGCAATGCAATTGTGAGGTCCCTCAGCTGTGCCTTGAGATCCTGTCCATAAATATCACAAACAGGATTACTGGGGACAAAGGACAATCTTGGCAGAATCCAAAACCCACTGAAAATGTGTTTGACTTTGTGCCGAGAATGTGAGCACAGATCTCACTTTGGTTGTACAAGAACCATCGGCCATCTGCTGAGCAGTGTAATACCCCGATAATTGGAGCACACCCTCCTCTCCCTCTTTTTAAAAATGGGAACCACCACCCTGGTCTACCACTCCAGGTACTGTTTCTGACCTCTATGTGACACTGAAAAGGCGATTTGAAAATGTTTTGAAATTTACTCTGACACTTCCCTCACTACTTAGAAGTCAATGACTGCGGACTGGTTTCTGAATGAACTTTGTAGGAAAATACAGTACATGAACACAATATATTGATGGTAAATCAATGGTGTGAATGTTAGAGTGCTCTACACATAGACCAATTGCTGTATGAAACATTTCTGAAAATTTATACAACTGGTTGTAAAGACAGTTCATTTAATTTGCTCTAAAGCCCTATACCTCTGCCCAGTTTTAACAGTTCCTGCTCGATATCCAGGCTTAATACAGAGATGTAGTACATCACAACAGCATGAGGTAGCTCAGTTCGGGGTCAGAAACACTAACACTGAAAAGCCAAAACCTC
Source organism: Lates calcarifer (assembly GCF_001640805.2). Lineage (NCBI taxonomy): Eukaryota > Metazoa > Chordata > Actinopteri > Centropomidae > Lates > Lates calcarifer. Next base: position 72,134 of record NW_026116646.1, read on the forward strand.
AGTTACAAATATATGCACTTGGACTTATGGGACTTATTGTATTAAACTTATGAAAATGATTTGCCTGTAACTGTTGGTGTTATGTACCTGTCACACAACATGTCACACAACAGCAGATTTAATTTAATTTAATTTAATTTTATTAGATTTACTTATACCCAAGTGGCTTACATTTGGTCACTTTACCATTTGAAGAAATGATAACTGTTGTGTCACCGAAAATAAAATTGTTATTTAACAGTGCATTTATATGTAATTTTTATGTTTACATTTTTTTTAGGAAAGACTGTTGGCCTATGGGCATTTTCACATTATCAAATCTGTCCCTCTTTGAAAAAGGTTTGGACACCACTGTGTTATTGCTACCAAGGGAGGTTTTTACCAGTAATTAAATCAAAGGGTTTGCTTACTTTTTCCACCAGCACTGTGAATGTTTAATGGATGTGTTCAATAAAGACTGTGTGTTATTTGCTGAAGTACATTGTTTTTGTCTTTACACATACAAACAGCAAACATGTAAATGAGATAAATTATATTATCACGGTAATTGCAAAGAGGGACAGAACAGAGATTTAATGGCTTTGGAACACAAAGTACAGCAGCTTGGGAACTATATTTTGACATTTGATTAAATAATTAAATCACTGGGCTATTTCTTATCTGTTCAGCTGTTTGACATCAGAAATAGATATGTAAATGAAAACAACTATATCATGAATTTGGGTGTATTAAAATACATTAAAGATGATGAGAAAGGCCAGAAGGAAGGAAAGGAGCATAAAATGTTGATATATCAAGCTGACGTTTAGAATACATGGTTTTTGCGGACATTTTTGGGGGAGCCTGGAAGGGTCTAAATTTCTTTCTAATCTAGGATTTATATTTAATGCCAGTTTGCCCTTGTGCCCTCACAATTGATAGGATTCATTTTGTGTGGGCACAACATAAAGGTATGTTACTTTTGAGAAACATGGCTTGGTTAAACATTACTCCCTATTTGGAATAAATGCGTCACTTTTATACAGTAGCTCCCACCAATTACATCTTAACAGAAAGTAGAACTGTGGAAAAATGCAAAATGTCATATGGGTCATTGAGTTTAATAATGTACTACATGAAACAGAAGTGATCTGAAGCACTGTTAGCTATCCATTAGCATTTCTAATGCTGTAATGATATCTGAAAAACTTAAAATCAAATTCACTGTCCAGTGAGCTCTTCCCTGGTCAAAGTGTCTGACTTTGTCCGCTGTCAGTAAAATGTTTTCTCATTCAGTTGGCAATTTATTTGGTACACCTTGCTAAAACTAATACAGTCTAATACAGCAGTCCTACAATAAATCTATCACCTATATAGGTGCATATTGCTATCTTGATAATGCACCCTTAAAACAACAGTGAAATACTTTGCCTTTGACATCAAACCACCTCATTTTAACACCAATATGCCCATGGTGCTCAGATGGGTGGGTCATTTAAACAATGTGGGTGATGGATGGGGAAATGACAGCTGTCTTGGTCTGAAACTAGCAAAGACATTTGGGTTGCATTTTGTGCTGGGATTTCTGTCAGTATACTGTCTTGGTTTTGGGGATACAAAATGCTTCACTCACATGCCAGCATCTGGTAAATAAGGTGTTGGGATGAGTTATAGATTGTGAAACTTAGCTTGATGATGATGTGATTTATAGCTCTATCTGGTCTCAACATGTAGCAAAGCTGGAAGACGTATTTCATAGGCTAGCTGCTGCCATTTTGACCTTGACCAAGTGCAGGGACATTTCAATCTGACTTTTGATGTAATGGATACTAGTGTTGGAGCTGTTCTCCTTCCTTCATATGACAAACTGTTAGAGAAATTTAAGTTTTGAGATGAGGTGAGGTTAGATGAAGTGCTAAATAATATTCAAAAAAAAGAAAAAAAAAAATAACAAAATGTCTAATACTTGTTGGGCTATTTCAATCTAGACCAAAGTGGTGAACAGCAGAAAAATGTCTTTACTTTCACTACTCAGCCCAGCTCCATCAGAGGTTCCACATGAAGACCCAGAGAACCTTCTCTGGTTACTGATATAGATCATTTTGATTAATTAATTTAGTTTTATTTATTTATCTTTATTATTTTTTGAAATATTTTTTTTCATCTGTGTTTTGGGAGGCCAACACAGTAAATTTCAAACATTAGTATAACTATCCCAGAGTGATTGTCAGAACTTATGCTGTTGCAATGGGCCCTGGGTTCCTCCTGGTGCTGGACAATGCCTGGCCTCATGTGGCCAGAGTGTGTAGGCACTTGCTGGATGATGAAGGCCCTGATGCCACTGACTGACCCTCACATGACCTATGACCTAAATCCAATTGAGCACCTTTGGGACATTATGTATCGGTGCATCTGATGCAGCAAAGTAACACCATGACTGTCCAAAGTTTTTTACTCTGATTTTGGGTGTGATTTTGAATCCAGCCCTCAGTGGGTTGATGAATTTAATTTCACATTTACAAAGAATGTTAAAGTATACTTGTCTTGTAGTTGTGCTTTGCCTTTTGATAAAGTAGCCAATTAAATAGTGATTTGACACATACTGGCCTTTTTGAGGTAGTGCTTCAGCATATTTTTTAAATACTATCTTATAAACTTATAACGTTCAATTTTATAGTAACAAGTCAGCTTTGAGGTGGAATAGCTTAGACTAAAGAGTACATGGGTGGAACGAGCCTGTGAATATTCTCGTTTATCCAGGTCATAGTTATCTCAAAAGAAGTTTAATCGAAAGCAAGTGGTCTTAGTTGTAGTCTAGGAAGACGTTTCACCTCTCATCCAAGAGGCTTCATCAGTTCGTGTTCGCATCTGACCAGGCTGAGACTGGTCCAACTGATTTTTGGTGTGGAAACCCAAGTATTTAACCTCTGTGAGTTACTGTGTTCAGAAAAAGCTTGCACCTCTTTGGTTTTGATCTTAACCCAAGTGTCATCCACATACATGAACCAATGGCTCGGTGTTGTTCCTTCAAAGGAGTTCAAAGCCTTGCACTCTACCTCCATGTATAGATTTGCCACAATGGGGGATACTGGTGAACCCATGGCACAGCCGTGTTTCTGTCTGTAAAATTTGCCATTGAACTGGAAATACGTGGTGTTCAGACACATATCCAGAAGTTGATATGTCCCTCTTTTATGTACACAGTGTTATTAACCCACACAGAAACAGATTAACATTTGGTAGATTTTAATGATAAGTCTTTCGAAGTGTGAGATTACCATACACACACATTACAGACATTACCATACATCTTGCATAAATGCACAAAATAATCATTGGAAAATCCAATTTACACTCATTGTATGGGGCACCACCATCCAATTTTGGGACGGAAATTGGGGATATTAATTTTGATAACAATCTTCTGCATTAATATCCACACCGTAAATTTAAATCAGTCTGATATCTAAGATCGTGATTTCTCGATCCAGGGATCCAGCTTACTATTGCAAAGAAACACACAAAACTGCTGGGTCTACATGTGCATTGACAATTTATTGATTATTAAAGTGAATATATATATAGAGTGAAAAAGTGAAATAAAAATAAAACAGAAATGTAAGGATGATCAATACTAGCATGGAGAACTAACAGCAGGTAAAATGAGCAGTGTGATATGGTGGAAGCAAATGGTTTTAGTCTATAAAACCTATCTATAATCTATTTGTACTGAATTTAGAGATGTCTATCGATGGTGAAAATTTGTTTACTTATTTTATCATCAACCCTTGTCACGAGCAGAATGTTAAAATGGTTAGACAATGATTTCATATAGTTTAAAAGCTAAGGAGAAATGTGGCAAGGTTCTGGTCTGGAAAACAGGAATGTGACATTATTTACAACCAGAGACCTGGTGCAGTAAACGATAAAAAAGGAGGAGAGACCCTGGTTAGGTCTGTGGATCTGAGAGGGTCCAATATGCATAGTTTTTTTTTCAGGTTACTTTCTTGATAAAGTAACAGTTGAACTTTTAATGTAGAGACAAAGTTTGTTGCACAGGATGAAGATTTGGAGAATGTTCATTCCTAAGTTACATACGGACTGGGGTCCATTACAACTGTCTCTTCTGAATGGGCTGTTTGACCTTTGACCCTGGCTTGGGAGGAAGAGTTCTGTATCTGCTTCTTATCACAGAATGTTGGGGAGGCTGAAGAGAGTATGGGGGTTCAGGTTGTAATTCTCAGTGACCATACTTTTACCTTGGTGCAGTTCTGGTAACACATTCATGTCTTTTTCTATGAATTGTGTGATAGTTTGATCATAGGTGCCAGGCTGACATCAGGCTGATGCTAGATGTTGCAACATACATATAGCCAATATTCTACCTTGCTCTCTTTATTGCCATTTTTACCTGAAGGTTTAAGATTCTGTTTTGCATTGGAAATAAAAACAATTTACTGGGAAGATATATAGAAAAAAACCTCAGTTGAGGGATATTGGTTAACATATAATGTTACTGCACTTCAGATCACTACCACATTATTTTTTTATTTAATTAGTTAGTTAGTTGTTTTCCCATACTGAACTAAATTTGGATGCACTGCAAATCATCTGATTTTAATGGAGGAAATTAACACATACTGCTAAAACTACAGACTCTAAGCTTCAATTTGATGTACTGATTGCAGGTTTTTAAAGAATTAATGCTGCTGCACAATGTGTTAGTCTTGCTAGCATGGCCTCCCTCTCTTCGATTCCAGCTGACAGTCCATTGCGTGCTGACTCAGTGGGGGGCAACTACAGAATATAGCAATAACTTGTCAATAATATGCAATAAACACAATGACTAGTTAGTGAGATGCAAACAGACTCAGATTCATTGTATATTGAGAACTTAGTTGTGTTGATGGTCCTGTATGTTTCCATGTTATCATCAGTCAAATGCTTTAAGATCAGTGAAGATAAAACTTTGGCCTGAAGCTAGCACAAGCATACTGTATGGCAACCATATCAGCACATGCATAGTGTGTGCATGTATGGATGCAAAAACTCTGTTCACTTCATCAGGATTCTGGGAAAGCTTCAAGGAGGAATACATTATCAAACTGTGATAGACTCTAAACCCCTATTCATACATAATGAATTATTCAGAGCTCTGTAAACTAAACTCAGAGTCAATGATAAAGGGGATCCAGTCACCATAGCGCTCATCCACACTTCATTAGGCCAGCATGGGTGCAGTGGAAACTAAAATAACAACAGAAAGGGATGAAGGGTTTTATCTTGGTTCTCTTGGAGCAGGGTGGAGCCAGCAAGGATTAAGGAGTGAGGTGGAGAAAGAGAAAGGGAGAGCATAGGGCTTGAAGAACTGGTAGCTGAGGTATGTGTGCATTTAAAAGCTCCAGTGAGGTGGCTTTGTGGACACTGCGTATATAACTGCAGTCTAGAGTATTTGCGAAAAATCACTCAGCCCCCCAAAAGGTTATCTTCACAAAGACAAGGTTTATAAGATGAGGCTAGATGTACCATTTACTTCACAGAAGACGCATGCAACAGTTTTGTACTCTTCCTCTGAACCTGTGGTACTTTTTTGGTGAGTTGTTTCATTCAGACCTGTTGTCAGAAGAAACTGATTGGATGGGCATCTGGGCAGGCTGTTTTTTCAGTTAAGCCTTGGACAGATTTAATGTAGCTTCAGTGCGCTCAAATGCACTGGAATATGGGTCAGCATCAGACTCAACTCAACTAAAGGGTGGGACTGACATAATTTGCTCACTTACATCAAAGCCAGCAGAAGCATCAAGTGATTTGATGATTTGACACAAGCATAGAGGCAGCAGGCAACCTTTTCTCCAGCTCAAGAGCCCTAATACAAAGCATAGCTTGCACTTACAGCTTTTTATTTCTGGTCTCCATCTCCTTTATGAAGGTTTAGTGGGGATTTCCTGTGGTCATACCTACCTGAGGATCAGAGACCAGGTCAGGCCCCATACCATACCAACAGTGAGCATGCTAGCAATCTCTTCACACAATTAATTCAATTTATTATTTTGAGCTGTTTTTGTTATGAGTACTTTCACATAGAGTGTACATGATGCAAAAGCAATGAAATTTTTTTGAAAGGAGGTTGATTTTTCTGAGAATCACAATCACACAGGCTGCTCTAGGTCAAAGGATCCCAGTAGTTGTTCCCCTGCTTCCTCAGATGCAGTGGTCACATTCCCATCAGGACCTTAAACTATCCCACAAACATGTCTGCAACTGGCTGCTGTGGAGCTTCAGCTTCTGTATATTTGCAAGTATCTTGCATTTTCTTGTTCTATATTTGTAGTGCATTGTATGTGAAAAGGCCTTCAATCATCCTGAGATAATAACGACAAACTCTAGCTGATGACATATTTATTTGTGTGTGCAATGCACTTGCAACCCGCAGCTCACATGGAGATTGAGAACAACCATGGGAAAAAGTGGACTTGAAACTGAGGAGTTCATCACTAAACTAGGAGCTACCCTGATTATCTGGAACAAAGCGGCCCGCCATGACAATGTGACCCCCCGCCCTCCCAAGAGAAGCAAAGAAAAAAGAAAAATCATTTACATTCGCTTTTCTCTCCCCACCACCTGTTTCATGTGTGTCTCCACAGACACACTTATTGAGCAGAGGAGTCACAGCAGAGACAGGTCAACAGCTCACAGTTGACCTGTGTGCAAGAAAAGCTCCTACAACGCACTGTTATGGGAATCTCTGTTCAGTAAAGCACAGAGTCAGTGGTTGTCTTTCTGTAGGTTTAATTCTTACATTTGCAAACAGACTCACTGCACTCCTCAAGCAGGAGGAAAAGAAACAAGGTTACGTCCGGAGACGAAAAGGAAAACATCTTCTGGAGACTACACAACAGTGCAACTCTGAGAGAAAGGCATCAGAGATTACACAGCCCTGTATCAGATCCTGTCCTTGATGGGGCGAGGTGCCCTGTCAGTTTATTGACATGTGGAAAAGTATTAAGCATAATGATATTTCATAAGGCACAACTGGACAAGTACAACACAATCTGCCAACAGTGGCTCTGCTGGCAGAAAGGCTAATCTTTGTCCTCTCCTCCATATATAGTTATGTAGACCAACCAACATACACTGTGATAAGATGGTGTTGAATGGTACTATTTTTTTATGATCATTTGTATCAAAAAATTGTGATAAAATTTTAAGTCCATAATGCCCATCCCTGCTCTGACCTTTTCTACTTTTTCCCAAGAGGAGTTTGATCACAAACTGTTCAGTGAGAAATGTATCACTGTCACCAAAGAAAACTTCTAAACAGAAAAAGAACTTGCAGTTTTCTGCAGGTGTGTCAGCATGGTTGTATATAATTAATAATAACAAACTTGCAGGAGAGGACTCAGGTTAACTTCCCTGCCAACAGCACCCGAACCACTGCTGTCAGACTGTGTTTTAAAAAATGATATTTTGGCCTGACTTTCAGACTTTTGGGATCAACGTCTGTCCATCTATGATTATAAACACACCTAATAATGTCTTAGTCTTAGTCTTTTCTTGTCCTCTTGTTGTGTCAGCCTGTGTGTCTCCCCTGCTGCTCTGCTCTCTGTGTGAGAGACACACACACACGTAAGACAGGAGAGAAAGACAAACACAGCCGGAAGTGACAACAGAACACAGTAGACTCTCACACTGAGCTGAAATGAGTGCACATAAATCAGGTAAATAAACAAAATAAAGTAGTTTTCTTGACAGAGGAGCCTAATCGATGCAGAGGTTCAGTTCAGTTGACTGCAATTGGCGTTCTCACCACTAGATGCCACTAAATCCTACACAATTCATCTTCCTTTAATTTCCGCTATTATATACAAACAAAAAATGTATAAAAACTTTTTATGATATTGAAAAAGTCAGTCATATATTTCAGCCAATATTCATCAGTTTATAAGATTTGACATGCTGTATATACATCTATACATTAAGACTGGTGCTCTTTCAGCTTGTCATTTATCAAAGGAAGAAGTAGGGTTAGTGTTGGTGGGGTTCAAACACTTCATATTAATCATATGCTTTTGATGCTTTGAAGGCACAACAATTCCACTGGCAATGAAAATTAGGTTAGAAAATACAGCTTTTGCCTGACTTAACACAACTTCCAATATAAACCATGCCCACTTCCCACCTTCTATACAAATGCAGATAATTTTGTGGGGTGAACAGATACAGGCACAAATCATGCCATCTCTGTACACCTCTACAGGAGCATTGGGTCACCACAACCTGTATACCAACATTTGAGGGACGTACACTTCCACGACAAATTAGAGATGGGAATCAGTGTGAGGTTGGGAGCTGAGGTAAAGCTGGTTTTAAGTCTCTAAATAGACAAGTCCATTTGGGGGACAACTGAAACTTAGCATGAGCAGAGGTTAGTGCATGTAAATGTGCAGCAACAGAGCTGAAGTTCCTGATAAAACCTCAATGGAAATTGATAAAGCCTAGAAAATGTTGAAGCTATTTCCTGTTAGTAGGTGTGGGTCAGTCCGTAAACAGTACTTATTAAAGGATTCTGAGAGCATAAGGAAAAATAATCTCTGGTCTAATGAGACAAAAACTGAACTCTTTGGGCAGAACTCTAGGTGCTATGTGTGGCAAACACTGTGGACTGTTCATCACATAGCTAATACCACCCCTACAGTGAGGCCTTGGAATACACAAACTGTTGAAGAGGTGCTGTTTGTGTGTGTGAGTGTGTGTGTGAAAGACAGAGAGAGAGACTTGGTGCAGAGCAGTGGGCCTGTCCATTAACATGCTTCTTATTGGCTTGGTTCCCTAATGACTGTTGCTTGATAGCTTTTATTTCCTCAGTCTCACACACAGAAATGGTTTTACAACATGGCCAAGGTCAACATGGTGGGCTGGTGATGAATGAAACTCGTTCTGCCTCACTCCCCTGTCTCTATCAGCACTGGAAGTTTCTCATACCGTGTATGAATGCCTTCTAGGTGCACTTGATTAAATCCATTCATATAGAACACAGCAATGTGAAATTTCTATTCAGATTGTTTCAATGCTAATATGAAACTAAGTGGGAACAGTTCAGCGTCAGCTCTTATGCCTTCTCTTGGAAAGTGGAGGAATATATGGCAGCAAATCCTGACAATGACTCTTGATTCACAGTCAGATTGATATTTATGCAGAGTCAGTTACGTTTCTACATTTTAGTTTAAGTGCATTAAAACTGGTGAAAGAAGGCCCAAGGCAGACAACAGAGTTAAAAAGTAAAATGACGAGTTACAAGTCATTCACTAGGAATGGAGCTATCTGCAGATACAATACACATTTTTATTGAAGAGGGCTCATCAGTTCTACCAGCCAGAGGGTTGGTGTTTATCTCAGCATGCCAATCTGACCCAGGGCCAGTTGAAAACAATGTTATTAATATCTAGGCAACAAAGACTGTCAATGAGAGGCAAATCATTTGAGTATTATATAGCAATTTTATTTAAATGTGCATGGAAAAATGTGCAACTATATCTCAACTGTATATGCATTTGTGAATGTATACAAATCTCAGCAGCTTCATAAAACAACCAAGACATCTCACATTTGTGAACAGATTTCAAGTCCATTGCAAGCTGTTCCAAAATGTGGTTTAAAGTTTCTGTCTGTGCCTCTGTCTCCTGCCCATGTCCTCTCTGCTCACATTAGCTCAATTCAATTAAATTCAATTTTATTTACATAGCACTGAATCACAACAAAAGTCATCTTAAGACACTTTTCAAATAGAGCAGGCCTAGACCGTACTCTTTAGATTATTATAAGTAAAGAGAGAGAGAGAGAATAGGGACAGGAGAATATAGCATAATGCAGATTCCATATAAAAATATTAATGGAATCAGTAATACAATAGTAGTAATAATATTAATGACAATTAAAATAGTGATTAAAAGTAACAGTAATACTAGAAGCAGAAGTTGAGCGGGATTGTAGGAGCAGCAGGAGGCCTGTCATCACAAATCAGACTCTACAGCTCCAGAGGTAAAAATACCTGCAGAAAGAGA